>NC_143547.1:11573808-11658808 GCF_031878675.1 Megascapheus bottae | reverse complement strand
TGGACTCTTATTTCTGAATGTCAAGCCTCTCCTTATTTTTCTTCAGTTTAACGAATGCATAGTTTGCCCTTTCTTCAGGATAGAGGCACATAGGCCTTGCCTTGGTTGCTTCTTTTTTGTTGAGGTTGTTGGTCTTGAACTCAGAACCTGGGCATTGTCCCGGAGCTGTTGTGCTCAAGGCTAGCACTCTACCTACTTTGAGTCACAGCTCCACTTCTGGTTTTCTGGTGGTTAACTGGAGATAGGAATCTCACTGACCTTATTGCCCAGGGCGGCTTTGAACTGTTATCCTCAGATCTCAGCCTCTGAGTAGCTAGGCTCACAGGTGTGAGCCACGGACATCTGGCTTATTGTTTGCTTCCTAATCTTCTAGGTATTATTCCTTTCCACTAGTCTCCTGTTCGCACAGCCTGTGCTAGTGTTTCATGGACAGTTCTGACAAATATAGATAGTTGGACCTATGACTGGACCATACTTGGGTGTGAAGGCAACGGCTGTACTGAATAAACAGGTCATCATGAGCCAAAGATACATTCTGGCTAAAGGACAGAAGATTGCTGGAGGCCCGTCTCAAGTGTTTATCTGCCTAACCAGTGCAAAGCCCCAAGTTCAAACACCAAACAATTTTTGTTGGGCATCTGTCAAGGCTGATATTGGGAGGAATGAGTTTGAAGGGTAATCTGGGCAGAAATGTTTGTGTTACTCTTTCTTACCAGAAAGGTGTTAGGCATGGTTGCACATACCTGTCATCTCAGCCATAACAAGAATCCTAAAAATAGGTGGATCACAGAACCAGAAGGAAGTGAGATCCTATCTTAAAAATAACCATTGGAGCTGGGCATTGGTGGCCCATACCTATAACATTTGTTATTGAAGAGGCTGAGATTCTTAGCATCAAGGTTTGAAGCTAGCCTGGAGAGAAAAAAAATCATGAGAGTTCATCTCCAAAATAACTAGCAAAAAGACGGATTGGAGCCAGGTGCCAGTGGTTCATGCATGTGACCCTAGCTACTCAGGAAACTGAGATGGGAGGATTGTGGTTCAAAGTAAGACCTGGCATGATAGTCCATGAGACCCTTATCCACAATAACAACTCAGAAAAATTGGGAAGTGGTGCTGAGGCTTAAGTGGCAGAGCAGTATCCTTCAGCAAAAGAAGCTAAGGGACAGCAGCCAGGTCCAGAGTTCAAGCCCCCAAAATAGAGACAGAGAGAGAAAAAAGCTAAACTGTCCTCAATGGAAGAATGGATTAAGAAAATATATACATATACCATGAAATTTTACTCATCTGTTAGGAATAATTTGGAAAGAGATGCATGGACCTTGAAAAATTAACTGAAGTAAATCAGGCACAGAGAGATAAAAGATGCATGCTTCCTCAAATACGTGACTGTTAGATGTAATTTATACATACACAAGTAAACACACATGGGGTTGTATGCAAGTGTACACACATGTATTAACTGAAGTATGGTACGTATAGGGCAAAATTCAAATCATGTAATGCCTTAGAAAAACTAACACACTTCAACAAAACGAATGGCAGGAACCTGGTACTTGAAAAGTAGAGGCAGGGGGCTAAGAGGAGCGGTGTGGAGTAATGAAGAAAAGAAGTTCAGGGAGAATGCTCTCATAATATTCAATCCTATGAGGCTAGAAAACTTAAGGGGAAGGATTGGGTTAGGAGATTGGGGAGAAAAATGAAAGGGGTGACACTGATCAAGATGCACCATTTTTCTAATTTGTCAAATGGTATCCACTTTGTGTAGCTACTTAAAAATAATGAAAATGTAATTTTTAAAAAGCTAGGTCGGAGCGTGGTTCAAGTGGCTGAACACCACGCAAAACAAAAAAGCTGAACATGCAAGCTGAACCACAGTGAGGCCAAAGTTCAAGCTGAAAAAAAAAAGCTGGGTATTGGTAGTTCACACTTGTAATCAAGCCTAGCTAATCAGGAAGCTGAGATTTGATGATTGTGGTTCGAAGCCAGCCCACACAGAAAAGTCTACAAGACTTTTTTTAAATCTCCAGTTAACCACCAAAAAATAAATAAGCCAGAATTGGAGCTGTGGATCAAGTGGTAGAATATTAGCCTTGAACACAGAAGCTCAGGGAGTGTCCAGGCCCTGAGTTCAAGCTCCAGAATGAGAAAAGAGAGAGAATGAAAGAGGAAGCTATGTCTTTTTAGATCCTCACATTAAGGCAAACCTATTACATGTGTTCGACAAGTATTTCAGGGTTCTCAGCCTTTTTGGGGTTCTATATTTGTTCACGGATGTTACAGAGCCCCTCTCCACATCACACACCTGTAAATGACATAGTGAACATTCACATCCTTTGTGGAGAAAATTTCAACATGTTTTCTTTGCCAGTCTAGGGGTTTGAACTCAGATCCTGAGTACTACTGTCTTTGAGATGTTTTTGCTCAAGACTAGTGTTCTACTACTCGAGCCACAGCTCCACTTCTAGCCCTTTTTTGGGGTAGTTAACTGGACATAATCTCATGAGATTGTTTTCTTCCCTGGTCCTGTGGCTTGAATTCAAGGCCTGGACACTGTCCCTGAGCTCTGTAGCTCAAGGCCATCCTTGAGCCATGTCTCCACTCCCTGCTTTTTTGCTGGTTTATTAGATAAAGTCTCTCAGACTTTTCCTGCCCAGACTAGCTTTAAAATGTGATCCTCAGATCTCAGCTTACTTAGCTAAGGCTACAGGTGTGAGCTACTAGCTCCTGGACCAAAAAAAGTAAATGAAATAAATAATAAATAAAATAATGAAAACCACAATATTAAAAAATTAATCCAAACCAAATAGGTATGCTGGCAAAATAATAATGTATTACATACATAAATAGTGTAAATTATCAATAATCAAATAGTTGTGGATTGTCTGCCACATGTAAGGCACTGTAAAACAAGCATATGACAGGTACTGCATGTTAAAAGGTGTTATTTGGGGTCGGGAGTTTGGCCTAGTGGTTAAAGTGCTTGCCTAGCATGCATGCAGACCCGGGTTCGATTCCTCGGTACCACATACATAGAAAAAAGCCAGAAGTGGTGCTGAGGCTCAAGTGGTAGAGCTCTAGCCTTGAGAAAATCCAAGGACAATGCTCAGGCCCTGAGCTCAAGCCCAGGACTGGCAAAAATAAAATAAAATAAAATAAAATAAATAAAAGGTGTTATTTGTAGTCACTAACAAAGTGCCCCGAGATTTGGTGGCTGAAAGCATAGTTGTTTCTGTAAGAAGAATCTGAGCATGACTTAACCGAGTTCCTCTGGCTCATGGTTCTTCACAAGGATACAATCAAGGCATCAGTGGGACTGCTGTCTTATCTGAAAGTTCAACTGTGGAAGGATTAGCTTCCAAGTTCTCTCCTGAAGACTTCTCTTCCACTCAAGTTAAGGTCTCAATTCTTTACCATGCGAGATTAGAGTCACACTCAAAGCAGAAGGCACAGTCTTCTGTAAACTAATTTCAGAATGATGCACTGCTTTTACTGCATTTTGTTGTAGATGGGAGTGAATGGGCTCAGCCCATACTCTGTTAAAGGGAGCTACTGCATAAGTGATAGCCAAGAGGCAAGGATCGTTGGGTACCATCTTAGAAACTGCTCAGCAGAGAGGGCCTACTTTTGAGGAAGAGCTCACTAATGCCTAAGAGACTAGGAAATTTAAGACTTTAAGGAATCTGTGAGGTAAGACAATATGCTGGAAATGAGCTTTACAATTTGGAAGTACATGGAGGAGGGAAAGTGGGAGAAAAACATGGGAAGGGGTAACAATGTTCAAGAAGTAATGTAGGGCCTGGAGCGTGGCCTACTGGTAGAGTGCTTACCTAGCATGCAGGATTCCATGGTACCACATATACAGAAAAAGCCAGAAGTGCTACTATGCTCAAATCGTAGAACACTAGCCTTGAGAAAGCCCAAGGACAGTGCCCAGGCCCCGAGTTCAAGCCCCAAGACTGTCCAAAAAAAAAAGTGGGGGAAAGAAGTAATGTACTCATTACCTTACAAATATAACTGTAACCCCTCTATACATTACCCTAACCCCCCCCAAAAAAACTGTGGGAAAGCAAAGGGCACAGACAGACTTTTTTTTGGGGGGGGGGGTTAGTCATCAAGCTTCTTTGCTCAAGGACAGAAATTTACCACTTTGAGCCACAGTACTACTTCCAGTTTCCTGGTGGTTAAGTGAAGCTAAGAATCTCACAGACTTTCCTGCCCAGGCTGGCTTCAAACTGCAATCTTCAGATCTCAACCTCCTGAGTAGCTAGGATTACAGGTGTAAGACACCAGTGCCCCACATAGGTATACTTGTAAATAGCTGCTTATCATCAAACACATTATCCAAGGAAAACTTACAAAAGCAAATTCCATAGTGAGTAATGATTTTTGGTCATATTAGATTTAATAGTTATGTTAAATGGATGTTGTTTGGGAACTAACTCATCAGACACAAACTAAATATTAAAGCAGGGATTGGGGGAGGCATGGCTTACTAGTAGAACATGTGCTTAGTTATGAGTGAGGTCCCAGGTTCTGCCCTCAACACCTAAATAAATGAACAAATAAATATTAAATAAATCCAGCTGCTTAGAGATTTAGTCATGAAACTGGAATTATCAGCATTTTCAAGGCATTAAGGTAACCATCCTTTACCTTCGTCAGTTCTAGGAAGAGATATGCTCTGCTCTCTCTGGGATGAGTTCTTCCATTAAGACAATGTGATTTTCTCTCTTGGAACCCTGAAGACTGTGGTAGATTACATTCCAGCATATAACAGTGTCATTCTGTAAGTAGGGTTCTCCATCATTTTAATCAATATTGACCATATATCTTGAAATCTTAACTAGCTGAACAGCAAGATAGCCATTGTTCTCCCTTTTCAACTCTTTTCCTATATCAACACCTCAATGGAATTCAGGAAAAGCAATGGGTGGCATCACTTTTTCTCCCCTATTTCGTTGGCTAATATTGGCATCCCTTTTATGCCATGATTAGCATCAAGACTGTAAGGAAATTATCATAAGGAACATTTTCCTTTCCCTTTCCTTCTTTTTGGTGCCTGTCCTGGAGCTTGAACTCTGGGTCTCGGCACTGTCCCTGGTTTTGTACTCATGGCTAGCTACCATCCTAACCACTTGAGCTATAGCGCCACTTGCAGCTTTTTTTTCCCATGTAGTTTAGTGGAGCTAAAGTGGACTTTCCTGCCTAGGCTGACTTTGAAACACGATCCTCAGATATCAACTTCCCGAGTGGCTAGGATTACAGGTATGAATCACCAGTGCTGGACATAGGAACAGTTGTGGTTAAGCTTTTTTGCTCAAGACTAGTGTTCTACCACTTGAGCCACAGCTCTATTGCCCAGGAACACTTTCTTTTCCTTCCTTCATTTTTTTTTGGTGCCAGTCCTGGGGCTTGAACTCAGGGCCTAAGCACTGTCCTTGCATTTTCTCAAGGCTAGAGATCTACCGCTTGAGCCACAGCACCACTTCCAGCCTTTTCTATGTATGTGGTACCAAGGAATTGAACTTAGGTCTTTGTGCATTCTAGGCAAGCATTTTTACCAGTAGGCCAAACTCTCAGCTCCTAGGAACACTTTCTTAAAGAAAGGTTTGGAAACATTTTTGAGAGCAGGTTGTCTAAGTGAAACCATGGTTAAATATATAGGCCTAACAATTTAAATGATCTACCTAGGATTTAGCAAAATTTGAGAAGATTGAAGGAGACATTTAAACTATAGAATAAAGTGACTTTCTCTGGAAAGACACGGTCCCTTTAAAGTTCTGCTTTACGAAAGTGGCCAAGTTCTGACTACACTGAATGAGTCTCAAATAAAGGGTTATTTGCTTGAAGCAGTAAATAGAAATAGATATTGAGTATTTTGTCTCATATTTCCCACTATTATAGAACAAGATTTAGCAAACTAGGGCTCAAAGACTAAATCTACTCTTGTTGGGGTTTTGTCAATAAAGTTTTATTGGAACACAACTTTGTCCATCTTTGTATTATTTATACAAACAATTGTTTATAGCTATAGTGGTGAAACTGAACAGTTGAATTGAAATGAATAATAAAAAAAAAGGCCATGAGTTTGGCCTAGTGGTAGGATGCATGCCTAGCATGCACGAAGACCGAGGTTTGATTCCTCGGTACCACATACATAGAAAAAGGCAGAAATGATGCTATGGCTCAAGTGACAGAGTGCTAACCTTGAGGAAAAAGCCCAAGGACAGTGGCCCTGAGTTGAAGCTCCAGGACTGGCAAAAAAAAGAAAAAAATACTTCACATAATTAAAAAAATACATTATTATTTTATCGTAACAAGAGAGGATTCACAATATTCATGAAGAAGCCAGACCAGAAAGTTTTTCTGCAGTGCTTCACATCTAGTTTATGTTCTTTTCTATAACTTCTCTTTGTATAGAAGTATATACACAATGGAATTTCACTCATTCATAAGAAAGAATGATATTGTACCATTTGTAAGGAAATGGAAAGACTTGGGGAAAAATGTATGAAGTGAAGTAAGTCAAACCTAAAGAGACAAATGTTTCTTGGTTTCCTGCATTTGTAGTAGCTAGAACGAGCCTGTAAATCTGTAAATAAACAGGTTTGTATGTAAGTGGTTACAAATTTATTGAGATATGGTAGTCCCTAGGGAGAATTCAAATAGTATAATTCCTTTCAAAGACAAAGTCAAAGCCCAACAATATAAGAACCGGGAAATGGGTACTTGCAAAGGGAGGGGTGTCAAGGGGAGAGGGGCAGATGAATGAAGAAGAGAAGTAGGGGGATGCAGTCAAGAAGAAATTAAGAAAAGTAATGGAAGGGAGGGAAAAACTTGAGAGAGAGAGACAGACAGAGAGAGAGAGAGAGAGAGAGAGAGAGAGAGAGAGAGAGAGAGAGAGAGAGAGAGAGAGAGATTGTCTAAGAAGAAATGTACTCTTTACCTGACTTATGTAACTGTAACATTCTGTATACCACCTTTATAGTAACAATATTTTTTAAGGAAAGAAGAGGTTTGGTGGTGAGTGAGAATGTTGCTCAAGATGCATTGTATCCATAAATTGCTTTGTCAAATGGCAACTCTTTTGTACAGCCATTTAAAGATAAAAATGATTTTTTAAAAAAAGTCTTACTTTTCTGTTCCTAGGTTTGCATGATTTATCTGAGGGTTTTTTTTTTGGGGGGGGGAGGAGTGGGGGAGTATCAGGCCTTGCCATACAGTCCAGGCTTGCTCCCTCATGTCGGTATTTACAGGCTTACAGAAATGAGCAACCACATGTGACCTCTATGATTTAGCTTACAAAATGCCAAATGTCTCCTCATATTTTTCTTGTTTGGCTCAGGCAATTTGAAGTCTTCAGAATTTCAGCCAGTACTGACGAAAGATGTAAGAATAAATGTTCATCATTCTTTTTTTTGGAATATAAAATGTTGATAGCTAGGCAATGTAAGGTAAAAATGTTCCACTTTATATCTACTTAAATTTGCCCCAATGAAAATCTGAATCCATATTTTGGGTTGTTTCTTGGCCATTTTTAGGAGATTAAATAGTAGTGGAAAAGAGAGAAAGAGCACATTAGGACATTTCTTATTGCACATTCCAGATTCTTCTCAAAGAAATGTATGAATCTTGTGGTAAAACTTAAATCTTTTATCTGCTATTGAGGAAAGAAGTTCCCTACCATCACCATTTCTGTATGTTTAATATGTACATTTGTAGCTGTTAGTAAAACTTCCCCATACTCACTGTGTTGACATGACATGATCATAACCTTCACACACTCACACACACACACACACACAGTGTTGTTGTTGCTTATTTGTTTTGTGGCACTAGGGATTGAGCCCAGGGCTTTGCATACATGGCAAGCACACTCTACCAGTGAGCTATATACACTCCTGCCAATATAAGTTTTTCAATGCTTAGTTCAAATCTAATTTTAAAATGGGACTTATTGATTCACAAATCTGTCACTCTCCATTTAAAGCTACAACACACTTACGGCTCAATGATTAAAAAGGAAAGCTGTGTTGTGTCTTACAGGTTCAGATCTCAATTAAGTCACCAAGTTCTCTGAAGCCTAAGACCTTGTTAAGCAGTATCTTCATCCCTCAGTCTGGCAAAGGAAGCAGGGGGCTTTGAGGGAGGCAGGTGATAGAGGACAGCAGAATGCCGAAGCACAATTGCACAGAAGTAACAAATGATACCAAAAGAGGCCTGCCTAACCGTGATCACATTTGCATTCCATATTCAGAGTAGTCTCCTTCCCACATTAAGACAGGAACATCTGCACAATGGATTCATCTGGATGGTACTAGTTAGTGGATGGGGACTGTTATCATTATCCCAGCTTTTACTTACATGCTTCAACTTAAAATCTTTTTAAAACTATCAATGGGAGGAAAAGATGAATCTGAAACATGCTTACACAAAGCCCATGAAACCAATAATATACTTGGGAAAGAACTCTGGAAAAAAGAATCTTCCAACTATTAATAGCACTGACTGGTAAGATAGTAACTTATATACCTCTCTATCTCCAAGAGACTATATCCTTCATTGGCACATAACCAATTGGTTTGTTCACTTTTATATTCAACAAGTATTTACTGAATACTGATTGGGCATCATATACAATTTGAGATAGGGTATATGCATTGGGTGGGAACAAAGATGTAAAAGGAGCACAGTTCAGTGTTTTAAGTGGAGAGAAGCACCTACATCAAAGTAAATATTCTACAATTTGATATACCCAGGGAAGTATGAATTAATTCATTTGACAAATATTTACTAAATATTATATGACAGTTACTATTTTAAGCCCTGGGAATTTAGGAAAGGCCTAAAACTGACAAACTACCTGGCTTTAGGAGGCTTAAGGTCATCTGACTGTTAGCATAGACATAATTAACATAAAGAAAAAATACACCAGTGGTAATATGAGGACAAAAGAAGATGTATTCTTTAGAAGGTAGTCCAGAAGTCTGAGTTGCCTTTACTATTATTACAATACATCTGACATCACAACTCAACTGGGTTTGAGCAGAGATATTTACATCATTCTTAATGTCTGAATAAATTCAGAAGAAAGTAAGCAAGCCTGAAGTACAGGGTTACTGCCACCCTCAAAATAGCCTTTCTACTGGCCTTAAATTTTGACATATGGATTGCTCCAAAATGCATCGAATTCAAAATATACAGCTGCCACTTGTCCTATAGTTCCAGTAGGCATCCCTTTCATTCACAAGCAAAGCCAGTGGAGGTGGGAGGGACTTGGGATGGGAGAGAGGATAAATTCCACGTGTGCTATTAAAAAAAAAAGTAGAACAGTGAACCCAGTGGTTGAAAAGTGAAGATAAAAAGAAGAAAACAGTAATCTTGCTATAGAAACCAGAGAATTATGTTCTTGCTCTCCCTACTTTTTTTTTTTTTTGCTTTCACACTGTACAAACTCTAGCACCCTGAACAACTCTCTACTGCTATTTCCAGCACTTTAAAGAAACTTTCCAACATTTCTGCTTGACACATTTTTTCAACAGGGAGGTGAAGACAATAAGTAAACAGGTAGTGAAGGGCTATTTAGAGAGCTGGTCAGTCACAGTAATAATAAAGGCGAAAAATCCCCACCTGAACAGAGCATCCATCCTATGTGCGGCAGCCACAGACGGCACATGACCTCTGACAAACAGTTTTCAGAGTAATTTTAATGCTACTCTGGATTTAACTTGACTAACTGGTAGCAATTGAGCACATCTTTTTTTCTTTCTTTTTTTTTGTGGCAGCAGTTATCTAAAATGCTACAATAACAGCATCAAAAGTAGAATGGTGGAAGATTGGTTTTCCATTGTGCTGCTGAACTGGCATAATGCCCACTTTAAAAGCAATTCACTGCTCATCACTGAAATCTGGCAGACACGACACTAAATGCCTTAAGGGAAAAAAAGGGACTTGAGAAGGGGGAACCCACTCTAACCACCATGCAGAAGGGGTGTGTGTGTGGGGGGGGGAGGTGGAGAGTGCCACAGATGAGGAATCTGGGTGAGAAGATTGCCAAATAAAAAGTTTCGTGCTGCAGGCAGACTCCCACCAGGCTCTCCTTAATTTGCTAGAAGAAGATTCTGTCTACAGGTCTACATTAGTAACAGCAGAACAAAACAAAGGCAAAATAGATATTTATGTCTGTCTATTGTTCTGATGAAGCAAAAACCTAGTGAGTTCCATCAATCATTTGTCAAACATGTCTTCCCCATTTTATTTACCACCAAATATAATGAGTAAATATGTGATAATAAAACTCTTCTTTTTACATGGACATATACAATTTTTCCTCCTGCTAAATACAGGTAATGATTTAGGAAGCTTTCAAAATGTCTTTTTACTGTCAATAAAACTAATTCTATTCCCATTTTCATGTGGAAAAAAAGGCTTTACAAATGAAAATTCAAATTAAAATTCTGATTATAGTGTAGTGTGACAACACCTGTATTTATAATTTTACTGTCAGCTAGCTTGTAGTGTTTAACAATAGCTTGAAGTAGAAAAGTAATTGGAATTTGTCTGTAACATGCCACATGACGGCATTGGGAGCTTTGCTACGCTACAGCAAATTTGGTTTGATGGCAAAATAACCTCACAGAGTTTTCCACAAATCAAAGGTTACTGGGGTTGGATGGGGGGAGGTGGATGTCTCAGGTATGGGACTCTTTCCTGGATCTTAGGAATCTAAGAATGTGTACCTGATGAAACCATTTACTGATCTTGATTGACTACAGCTCAGGGCCCATCACCTAGCCCACAGCTTCAAACACACAGATCCACTTTACTTCCTAGAGTTAGACCAGGAAAATAAACACTAGCATCGTATCCTCATGCTAATCATCATTATTATTTTCTTTGTCGTGGGGCCTGAACTGAGGGCCTGGGCATTGTTTCTGCGCTTTTGTGCTCAAAGCTACTACTCTAGCACTTTGAGCTACAGCACCACATCCGGTTTTCTGGTGGATAACTGGAAATAAGTCTCATGGACTTTCCCACCTGGGCTAGTTTTGAACCACGATCCTCAGATTTCAGCCTCTTGAGTAGCTAGGCTCACAGGCGTGAGCCACCAGTGCCTGGCACCTAGTTATTTTAAACACATCACTGAGGCGATTGAACTACAAACTTGACTGATGTGGGAAGGGAAATACATAGAGGAAGGGAGTATTCTTGGGCACTGAGGAACAATGAGGGCAGGGCAAAGACTCTGTTGACAATAAGTAAGAAACAGAATGCTACCGTTTATCAAAGACTGGTGAGTCAGGAGCCTACAGATGTTTATTGTATTCATTCGTTTTCAATAACCACTGATAAATAATACAGGTACCCCCACAGATGCCTAAGATTTGCTGTTTATCAAAAGATTAAGAGAAAACTTACACATCCCCCTAATACCTTTACTGAAGCAATATAGAGAAGAAAATTATTTAAAGCAGTGTTCTGCTGTCAACTTGAATCTTTCAAAACTTATAAACACATGCTAATCTCCACACACAACTTGCCTTACTCTAGTCTACAAGTGAAAAGCCCATCTTTTTCATTATCCTAAAGATGAAAAAAAGCTACATACAAAAGAAAAACAGAATGACAGTGATGTTTTAGTTTACAGTAGATATGGCAACACACACAAACTGTCAAAACTATGGAATGAAAAAAGCTGTTATCAAGCAACTGTCAAGAGAGTCCTCTGAGATTTGGAAATCTTGTGTTTATTGTAACTACTGCACATTACACAAAGAAAGACACATCCCTCTCCTTGCTCTTGCTGCTAAATATCATGCAAGAGAACACAGGCTTTTCCCTTAGTATTTAGATTAATTTTTCCTCCCCTAAGTGTAATTCTGTGCTTGACTAGAGTTGCTTTCCTTCCTCCTAGGTTCTCTATAGTGTGGTCAAAGTTCAGAGATAAACTTGAGGTTACATCAAACATTATTTCATTGCAAAATCCATCACCACCTCATTTCATGTTATTAACTGGTTGTCTGTGCTGTCCGAGTGGAATCTGTTAATGTCAAAATGCTTAGTCTTCACCTGAGTGATTTTCTTGACTTGGTTCTACAAAGAGAAGCATAGAGTTGAAAAGGCATAGATACTTACCAGAAAATGCTTTTAATTCAATGACTCTTTCCATATCCCTATTAATGGATACAACAGAGAAACTGAAATCCCTAGAGCAAACTATCATCCTGTAAGGGAAAGAAAAGGAAAAAAAGGCAGGCTCCAAATAGCTTCCATAATGCATGAATTAATGCTGTATGTGTCATTTGCCCATCTCAAACTGCAGGGGCAAAAGATGTCCCTTGTAATCTCATTCAACTTGGCACATTTTATTATACTTGCTGAAAATGTCTTTATGCTTAAATATGCAGGCAGTGGTCTTCTCACAGTCTGACAATTCCTGTCCTGGGGCTCTGTGGACCTGCTTAACCAATGGTATGGCATGGCCTACCTGGTAATGGCTGCAGTTGCCCTTCTGTTAACCTAAGTGCAAGCACTCTTTGAGTAGTTTTACTTTAGCTGAAGAATATGTGCCTCCCGACATTTCTCAGGATGGGGAAAAAGTGGAGAGTAGAACCTTATTATAAGCATAACTACCTGCATTCAAATGAACCATGAGGCAAATTCAATCACCAAATTCATTTCCATAAAAAAAATCTGTTAAGACATGGGTTGACATAAAGAACAGCAGTCATAATTTAAGCCAGATTTACTGCTGTTCATTTTGTTGGCATTCTTCCTTGTATGAGAAATTTAACTTTTCGATGGCTGTATTGGCCATCTCAGTGATGTAGAAAGGAAGTGAACAAGCCAGGCACCAGTGGTTCATGCCTATAATTCTAACTACCCAGGAGGTGGAGATCTGAGGATCATGGTTCAAAGACTGATCGGGCACAAAGAGACTCTGATCTTCAATTAAACACCAGAAAACCAGAAGTAGTGCTGTGGTTCAAATTGGTAGAATGCTAGCCTTGAACTGGAGAGCTCAAGGACAGCGCCAAGGCCCAGATTTCAAGCCCTATTACCGACCAAAAAGAAAGAAAGAAAGAGAAGGGGTGGGGGAGTAAGGAAGGAAGGAAAGGACAACATGTGTTAAGTGCATCTTGGCTTTAAATAGGTTACATGACTGTCCAATTCTGAATATATACTTATTTTAGATTTCAGTGATCTGGTATGACTCAGTCAGCAACAGAATAGATCAGTCAAATTTGAGTTAAATATACTCTCAGTGATAGCAACCAGTTCGGCCCTAGAACCAACAACAACAACAAAAAATCCTCTAGAGGAGGAGAGAGATGGTTTGAGAGAGCAATAGAAGGAAAAACCAAAAGAGGGGGCCGGGAGTTTGGCCTAGTGATTAAAGTGTTTGCCTAGCATGCATGAAGACCCGGGTTCGATTCCTCGGTACCACATATATAGAAAAAAAAAGCAGGAAGTGGTGCTGAGGCTCAAGTGGTAGAGCTCTAGCCTTGAGATAGTCCAAGGACAGTGCTCAGGCCCTGAGCTCAAGCCCAGGACTGGCAAAAAAAAAAAAGAAGGAAAAACCAAAAGAGAGTGAAGGAGTGAAATGTACTCATTACCTGACTTATGAAACTATTTTGTGCATCACCTTTATTTTATTTTTTTACACTTTACAATAAGTATTAAACAGTTTTATTTGAAGATACTAATAGTTTAATCATCTTGCAATGAAATTTAAAAAGTTGTTTAGGATACATTTATTTTTAAATTATATTTTATTGTTGGGATGATACAGTTACATTCATTAGGTAGTGGATACATTACTTCTTGAACATTAATACCCTTCCTATGTTTTTCTCCCACTTTCGTTCCCCTACCCCTTCCCAATTATCTTGTTTTTCCCTTTCCCTTCCCTATTTTAAATAAACAAATAAATGTATATACAATATACAAGGTACTAAAGTCAGATAGAGTAACAACTTGACATAAACCATAAGGGGGGAAAATGAGAAAAGAAATAACTTCACATAGTTACCTTAAGAACAACAATCACAAAGATAACCCTCTTGTTTCCATATCCTGGAAACATTTTATTTTGTTTAGCCTCATGCTATATGGCCATATGTACATAGCTTTTGAGCTATTGTGATCCTTTGCTAGGAGAATCCTAGACGTATACTAATTTACACAAAATGAGGGAAACCATGGAACCTATATTTCTTTGGGTCTGGTTTACTTAATATTTTAAAAAAGAAAGAGTAACATAGATGGAGTAAGTTTGATCAAAGCACATTAGATACATATTGTAATTGTAACGATGAACTCCTTTCATATAATTAATTTATGCTGGTAAAATTTTTACAAAGGGGCTGGGAGCATGGCCCAGTGGTAGAGGGTTTGCCTAGCATGCCCTAATCCCTGGGTTTGATTCCTTGGTATCACATATAAAGAAAAAACTGGAAGTGGTACTATAGCTCAAGTGGTAGAGAGCTATCATTGAGAAAGCCCAAGGACAGTAAGTACTAAGGACCTTGTTCAAGCCCCAGGACTGGAAAAATTTTTGTTCATGAAAAATAGCCCAGGGCCGGAAGTTTGGCCTAGTGGTTGAAGTGCTTGCCTAGCATGCATGAAGACCCGGGTTCAATTCCTCGGTACCACATACATAGAAAAAAGCTGGAAGTGGTGCAGAGGCTCAAGTGGTAGAGCTCTAGCCTTGAGAAAGTCCAAGGACAGTGCCCAGGCCCTGAGCTCAAGCCCAGTTCTGGCAAAAAAAAAAAAAAAAAAAAAAAAAAAAAAAAAAAAAAAAAAGAAAAAGAAAGATAGCCCACAGTTTTAAGATGTTTTGGCAGATCTTATATGGAAAAATGAGCTATAACTTGATCAAGTTGTGATGACTAGTCAAAGCAGTTTGGAGAAATGTATAACAATCTGGGAGAATCACTTGGATTTATTCATACAATTTACAAACCATTTATGCACATGCAACAACGTAAGTATAAAATGTGCTCTACACCTAGCTACTCAGGAGTCCATAAGACTTATCTCCAATAAATTACTGAAGAATTAAATGCTAAAGTGCTTAGAATAGTGTCTAGTGCTCAGTGTTCAGCAAATGTTAACTATTATAATAAGCACACTTATTAATATTTTAGTTTGAGTCATGGGTCTCATCTATAGTCTAATCAAAAAGAAAAATAGTCCGGATGCTGGTGGTTCTTGCTATTCAGGAGACCGAGATCTTACGACTTTGGTTCTCAGTCAAAGCCAGCCTGTGCAAAAAAGTTGTGAGATTCTTTAATCCAATTAACTACCAAAAAGCCAGATACAGAGCTGTGGCTCGAGTGGCAGAGCACTAGTCTTGAGCAAAGCAGCTCAGGGACAGCCTCCAGGCCCTGAGTTCAAGCCCGAGGACTGGCACACACACAGACACACACAGACACAAAGGAAAAACAGGTATACTAATTACTTCCCATCACATTTGATTTGGATAGACTACAAGATTTTGTGTAAACAAAGACCCCTTCCAAACTTCTACACAAATATTCTGACGCTTTTAGATTTCATGAACACTCAAATGATAGTACACATAGCATATGATAAAAAATCTTCCAATTTCTGGTTAAAGATGGAACATTATATACACATATTTAGCTCTGTAACTGCCTCAATCCTCACAGAAATTACAGTGAAGGATTTTTAAAAGAGACAGAATAAATTCTAAAGAGAAAGAAAACAGGAATGGAGGTGCCATCAGCAAAAGTTAGAAAACAGAGATAACCCACCTAACAGTTCCAAGCAGGTTTTCTAAGCTGGCAGTGGGGAGAGCTAACAGGGGACCTGGTTTACTCCCAGAGAACTTCCCGGGGGTGGGGGGGTCATGAAGTGGCTCCCCAAGCAATGTCAGGCAGTAGAGGTGATACAGGTTGAAAGTATGCTAATAAAACAGACCTTACACTTCCTTTCTGGCAAAATGCTCATTCTCTGCTGAGGGTTTCTGAGCTGAGGGGCCATGAAGTACACTTGCACGTACAATATGCACGTGGACATCTGAACCCCCTTCTCCACATGCCAGCAACTGACTCCTCAGAATAGGAGACTGGAAGATCTTTTCTGGGGAGTTTGATTGGCTCATAATTAAAGACCTCAAGTTACTGACAGATTACATCCATGAAAGAAGAGCACTCAGGAATTAGAATTAGTTTTTAGAAGTTAAAGGCACTAATAGTAGGAATAAAAAAAAATCTAATTGAATGGTAGAGCACTTACATGCACAAGGCCCTGGGCTTTGCTCCCAGCACTGCAAAAGGTCTTTCATATAGTCCACATCCCTCTTCAGATGCAATCATTTTGGCCCACTTCTGTGTTTGAGTAGGAATATTTGGGCAGTTTTATTAGCTCATAAAAGTGCCAAGTACAAGCCAGGTGCCAGTGACTCATGCATGTAACTGTAGCTACTCTGTGAGATCTAGAAAATCACAGTTTGAAGCCAGTCTATCAGCATTTCCAATTAACCAACAAAATGCCAGGCTGGAGATGTGGCTCAGGTGGCAGAGCATCAGTCATGAACAAGCAAGCCTGAGTAGAGCAAAGGTTTTCTAATAATACTCTAGTTCAGCTTGCTTATGGGCTATGTTGCCTCCTCTAAATGGCCAAGAAATGCATTTCTACCTATATAACATTCTAGGTCAGAGTTTCTGAGAGCATTAAAAAAAATTAAAATCAAGGACCCAGCCAGGAGCCAGTGGCTCATGTCTATAATCCTAGCTACTCAGAAAGCTAAGCTCTGAGGATCATAGTTTAAAGCCAGACTGGGTAGAAAAGACTGTGAGACTTATCTCCAATTAACCACCAAAGAAACTACAAAAAGTGGTTCTATGGTTCAAGTGGTAGAGGGCTAGCCTTGAGTGGAAAAAGATCAGGGACAGTGCCCAGTTCTTGCATTCAAGCCCCAGGACTGGCATAAACAAACAAACAAACAAATAAATAAACAAAGGACCCCCTTGGCAGTTTACTACAGCCCATGAATCTCATCTCAGAATGTTTTATTTATTTTTTGGTGCTGGTCCTGGGGCTTAAACCCAGGGCTTCAACGCTGACCTTGGATTTTGTAGTCAAGGATAGCCCTCGACCACTTGAGTTTCATTGGCTTTCGCTGCACAAGCTGATCTTGAACTGTGATCCTCAGATCTCAGCCTCCTATGTACCTAGAATCACAGGTATGAGCTAAAAAAATGGATACACAGCTTAGCAAGTTTTATGTGTACTTATTTATTTTTAGTTAGCATTGTGCTTGGTTACACCTTAGCACTCTACCACAGAGCTACATTTCCAGACCATCAGAACATTTTTGAATAAATTAAAAAGTATATAAGATAGGAAAGTAAAGCAATTATACTGAAATACATTTATCACAATATTTAAAGAACATTCATAGTACAGCAACCTATATTCTTATTAAGGCATTATAGACAGGATCTAGCTCTGTTAACAATGGAAGTTTCAAAGCAATGATGAGTCTAAGTGGTATTTTAGTTATCTACAACAACTGTCATGTGATCTGGAAATATCCTTGACTTATACTGGTGACAAAGTCATAGCTACTGCTCGTACCAAGAAAGTATGTGAGGGAATGCTAAATTCTAGTTAGAGATTTGTGAAAATAAAAACTGTCCTTTGTTTCCCATTCTGGTTCACGGGCCTACAAAATTCTGGGGCAGCAGTAGGTATTGGCTGGGACTCTGGGTCTTTTTCAGAGGTCTTCAAGGTCAAAATACCTAAAAATTATACTAAAAGATTATTGGCAATTTTGATTATTTTCTCATAGGTCTATGGTGGAGTTTCCAGAGGCTATGTGATAGGTCCATCAATTGACTGTAGGATTTGGCATAAGAAATCTAACGCAGTGCTGCTCTCTCACTCTTTTTTTGGTCATTTATGAGATTTAAACTCAGGGCCTGAGCACTGGTCTGAGGTTTTGTAAGCTAAAGTCTAGCGTTCTAGCACTTTAAGCCACAGCTCCACTTCCTGTTTTCTTGTTAATTGGAGATAAGAATCTCATGGACTTTTAGCCAGGTGAGGTGGCTCATGCCTGTAATCCTAGCTACTCAGGAGGCTGAGATCTGAGAATCGAGGTTCAACGCCAGCCTGGACTCTAAAGACTATGAGATTCTTATCTCCAATAAATCGCTAGGAAAATTGAAAGTGGCACTGTGGCTCAAGGGGTAGGGTGGCAGCCTTGAGCTCAAGAGCTTAGGGACAGTGCCCAGGCCCAGAGTTCAAGCCCCACGAATGGGTGTGTGTGTGTGGTGGTGGTGGGGAAATATCATGGACTTTCATGCCCGTGCTGGGTTTGAACTGCGAGTCTCACATCTCAGCCTCCGGAGTAGCTAGAATTACAGGCGTGAGCCACCAGCACCTGATTAGGACTAGGTTATTTCTTAAGGAAATGTGTGAGTTGTCATATATGTGGAGCTGGGTTAGTTATGACAGCAGGTTATTATTATGCAGTAAGACCCCTACTATTTGCTCTCCTCTGCATGCAACTGCTTATCCTTCTGCTTTCCCATCATGTTATGACACATCATGAGGTCTCAATCAGAAAGCAACCAGATGCTGGTGCCATTCTGTAGGGTTTCTCAGTATTGTAGTATTTCAAGCCAAAATTCAGCCCCTATTGTTTATAAAAATTATCCAGTCTTGGCCATTCATTTATACTAGTAAAAAATGGACTAAGTAATAGAGTTGTTGAAGACTTAAATGCTAATCACATAGCATATACTGATAGCAAAACTATAGTCTATACAATCCTTTTTATGAGTAAGGTAGCATTCTACCACGAACATCTGTCACTGTGGTATAATGAAGTTTCTAATCAGAACTCTTTTTTGGGGAAGGGGTCCTGGGAACTGAACTCATGATCTCATGTGCTAAGTAAAGTGTGTAACACTAAAGTATATACCAAACTCTAGAACTTTCTGAATAGTGTCAGTGCTGGGACCTGAACTCAGAGCCTGAGTGCTGTCCCCTAAAGGTTTTTGTTCAAGGCTAGTCTCTACCACTTGAGCCAAGTTCCACTTCTGGCTTTTTGGTGGTTAATTGGTGATAAGAATCTCTCAGACTTTCCTGTCTGGTCTGGCTTGGAATCACAAGTCTCAGATCTCAGCCTCCTGAATGGTTAGGTGTAAGCCACCATTGCGGTTGGGAACTTTAATCTGAAAAGTAGATCATCTTGTACTACTTGTGTCTAAAAATAGTTTTGAAATAGCTGGAATTTTTTGGATTAAAAAAAAAAGAACAAATGTTCTGTGGAAGTTCTCAAAGAGGTGGAGCACATCACCCACTGTTCCTTCCTAGCCACCCCATTAAAGCTGCTCTCATTGAAAACAAAACAACAACACAAAACAGGTCTTTCCATTAATCTTGACATTTAGCGTAATAAGTGAGGAGCCACCTTCCATATTTTCTGGAATATAAAAATTCAACACCAAAATGTTATTAAATCATGTTAGTATTATCAGGAAAAATACGCTCTATTTCCCATTATTTATGAGCCCTATCCTTTTCTTTCTTACCAATTACATTCCCTATCATTTCCAAAATATACAAACTGTTTTCAATCAACAGATTTCTTTATTACAGTGTGCAGCATGCTTGTTACTGCCTCTTTTCTATATTGAATCCTTGATTGGACAAGCATTTTGAATTTAACATGGACTATGATTGCACATATCAAACAAATTAAAGCTGCCAATCTCTTTTTAGAGACCATCCTTTATCTACACTACCACTGAAGAGTACCCTGAGTGTATTTGCTTAGGAAAATGGGACAGGAGTGAAGAAATGATTGCCGTCACACTTTGACATGTTATCTAGATGCTCTTGGAGCATGCATTCGGATTATGGAGATGCTTTCAAAATGTATATTGCAACCCTGATATCAGGACCATGTATGAAGCTCTTTCAACATGAAATATTCTTCATAGTAACCTTAAAAAATAAATCCGAAGGATAAAAAAAAAATGGTGAGACCAGAGAGTAGAATTAGTATGATTAGTAGGCTGATATACTTGCTTTTGTATAACAGGGGTAGGATTGGTGGTAATGAGGCCATATCTCAGGTACATTTACAGTAGTTGTCTACTGAGGAATTTGAAGAAACTTTGTTATATGACATTGGAAAGAAATAATGTTATTACTAGACAGGGCTAGCTAGGTAAGTTTCATTAAGTTGAATTACACTGTTCTTTAAGGAGTTGAAGAAAGTTGCAATCCCGTGGTAAAGACAGAGCTAATAGTCTGTCAAATGAGATCTATGTGAAATACTTTAATAACAAATACTACAATATTACCTATAGTATTCAAACAAAGGTAAAGTAGACATGACTAAATACAGGACTTTTCCCATCTCACAAGCTGTAAGCTTTCCTCATTTGAGGCAAGGATACTGAGGCAAGAGCACTCTTCTTTTATGTCTTCATTTGTTTCATCTACCATGGACTCTTGAAAATAACCAAAAAAGGAGAATGTTGGCTCAAGTAGAGTATCTACTTCCTAAGTGAGATGTTCTGATTTCAAACCCCAGTACTAAAGGGGGAGGAACACTTTAGTGATATTTTCTTTTCCACACAGGTCCTGAGGCTTGAACTCAGACCCCAGGAGCTGTGTCTTAGCCCCCACCCACCCACCTTTGCCGCCCTTCAAGGCTAGCACTCCACTACTTGAGCCACAGCTCCACTTCCAGCTTTTTGGGTAGTTAATTAGTTATGAGTTTCATGGGCTTTCTTGCTGGGGCTGGCTTGAAACCATGATCCTCAGATTTCAGCCTCCTAAGTAGTTAAGATTACAGGTATTGAGCCACCAGCGTCCAGCCCCAGCAACTCCTTTCTCTTTTTTCATTTTATTTTTTATTATCGAGGTAATATACAGAAGGGTAACAGTTACATTCGCCAAACAGTAGGTGCATTACTTCTCAAACATTGATAACGCTTCTTATGTTTTTGTCTCCATTTCCCTGCCCCCTTCCCTTTCCTATTTCAAATAAACAAATAAACGAATATACAATATACCAGGTAACAAAGTCAGATACAGTAACAATATGGGATTAACCAAAGCAGCCCCAGCAACTCTTAGGGTAAAGATTCCAGATTCAACTTTGAAAATGCTGAATAAAAATCGCAAGAATGTACAGGAAACTTTCCTGGAATCAGAACCCTACTCTTTAATACAATGATTGCTTGGCTAAATTACCTTCTTCTTCCCTTTCTAAATACTAAAAGAAAAGGCACTAATTTCCACAAGATACACAAACTTTTGTGAGCTCAACCACAGAATAGAGCTTTCTAACTCATGAAGGACTAAAAGGCAGAAGGGAGTCATGGTGCTGTGGTCAGGAAGCTTTATTGGTTTTACCCATTTGTTCACTTGTCATCCACAGTCAGACACTGTAGGGCTCAGTGCTTAGCAACACAGGGATGAAAGAGCAATTAGTTCTGGCTCCAAGGAACTCATACTTAGTGGAAGAAAAATGTATGGGAAGAAGAAATGAACAGGAGAAGACATACAAAGTGTTTTAAGCGGAGCTGTGCGTCTAAGTAATTGGAGGGCCAAAAGAAGATACTCCGGAGCCACGTTTTAGTCTGAAAGCATGAGGAGAGGTAGACAGAAGAGTGTGAAGAAAAATCCAAAGTTGAACTTAGGAAAGAAAACATCCTGACTTTTTCATTTACCAAACTTGCCTCGTTATCAGTATGTCAACAGTTTCCAGTAATGAGCAGGCTTTTACTTTGCTGTACTCAAGTCTAATATATACTGATTCTGTACACAGAGTACATGGATTCCAAAGTGTTTGCTATTTAGCCAGATTGGTCAGCAAGCATACATATGCTCCACTGAGAAGGTAGTGAATCATTTCTTTCCCTATAGCAACCTGACAAGGGAACTACATGATGGACGAGGCTCAGTGATTACTGCAATCTATTCACTGATGTCGTACTGATGACATATATGTATACATATTGGTTACAATGGTCATGCCCTTTAATTGGCTAATGCGATTATAAAATCAGAACTATACCTCTCCCCAATTTAGAATCTGTGAGGAACCACTCAGAATTAGTCTAAGTGAATGATATAAAGTATCTTGCAAAATACACCACATTTACTTCTACTGTCTCTAAACTGAAGTCATAGATTCAAATTTATTTGGTGTCAACCATATAATTACATTTTCTGTAGACTATGCAAAAGCAGTAAGCAAAAATAAGGTATATAGATACCTGTATGACTCTCATGTAATTCAAGAATTCTACCATGTATTTAAGAAAATCATTCTAGTTGTTTTAAGTTTTTGAAACTTAATGTAACTGACTTAATAAACTTTCTAGTATGTTCAACTCTTATTTATAATCAACTTATTAACATGTATGAAGTAATGTTATTAACTACTTCTATTTGGGGGGGTAGAAAAAATTATCATAAGACTTTCATTATCTGAAGCTCGTGAATTAGTGAGTCTGCAATAAAATCTAGCTAGAAGTTCTGACTTTCTGTCAAACTAAGGATGCTTGACTGGTGTAAAGTTTGTATTTCAAAGTACCCCACCAATCAGAACTTCTGTGCTCTGACCCCTGACATCTGGCCCTTGGAAGTGCTTGACTTTACAGCCCCTGTATTAGATCACAACACAAAACTAACTTCATTTAATTAGTGCCTCAGGACTACCCAAACATCACAAACTTCTTCAAATATCAAGGGTTTTATGCCATGAACATTATAGTGATTGGAAAATGACTTCTAAGTGACAGACATGCAAGCAGCCATTAGTTTGGGGGGAAAATTTGGCATAACCTCCTACTACTGTTTGAAGCTAAAGCCTTATGCTTACTCAGCTGATACTCTACCACTTGAAATACACCCCTAGCCAGGCTTTTTGCTGGTTATTTTGGAGCTGGAGTCTCTCAGACTTTTCTGCTCAGGCTAGCTGTGAACCATCATTTTCTAGGTCTCAGCCTCCAGAATAACCAGATGCACAGCTGAGGTATAACTTATTTTGAAGCACCTAGAGATAAGGATTTTTCTAACATAATTGCCTTATTTTTTTTTTACATTTTAAGGGATTTTTGGTAAGGTTCTATATATTCCTTATATGACTACAAATAAGAGTCCCATTATTATACACTTCACATGATATTAATTAAGTGGCATTTACTGGATTTCGACAACATACATATAGCACTATTTAGTTTACAGATTAACTCTTGTAAGAGACAAGCCTTACTGACATATTACCAATTTATCCTTGATTCCAACATCTCTGAGACAGGATGAAAAATTACTTTATCGCTATTTATTCATAACACACCAATCTGTTGCAAGGTTTAAAGAGATGCTGTAATGGGAACTCAGGTTTTCTGATCCTTCCTCCCCAAACCTGTGCAATAGTCTACCAACTATAGTTAGAGTCTACCAACTGTGACTTCCAAAAGAGGGTTTTGGCATTAAATGTTTGGGGAAGATCATTCATTACCCCCTTTTGATTGGTAGTTTTTTCTACAACACTCTGAATTAAAATTTGACATGCCAGCCTGGGAGTTTGGCCTAGTGGTAGAGTGCTTGCCTAGCATGCACGATGACACGGGTTCGATTCCTCGGTACCACACACATAGAAAAAAGCTGGAAGTGGTGCTGAGGCTCAAGAGGTAGAGCTCTAGCCTTGAGAAAGTTCAAGGACAGGGCTCAGGCACTGAGCTCAAGCCTGGGACTGGCAAAAAAAAAATTTGACATGCCATTCAGTTTCTTGTCATATTAATGTGCTGGTATTTTGTTGTTGTTGAAGGATATCTGGGTTCACATTTTTGTTTTTGTCTCTTCTGGGGATGGAAGCCAGGACCCCTCGCATGCTAGCAAGTATTCTTATTACTGAATTACATCACCAGTTCCCAAGTTTGATTATTTTAAAGACAATCTTTTAAACTGAATGCTTTTTACCCCCTAAAACACTTCCTTATTGGGTCTGGGAGCATGACCTAGTGGTAGAGTACTTGCCTAGCATGTACAAAGCCTCATATACATGGAAAAAGCCAGAAGTGGTGCTGTGGCACAAAGTGGTAGAGCACTAGCCTTGAGAAAGCCGAAGGACCAGTGCTCAGGCCCCGAGTTCAAGACCCAGGACTGGCAAAAAAAAAGCATGATTAATAACATTTTTTTTTCCAGTCCTGGGCTTCAACTCAGGACCTGAGCACTCTCCTTGGGATTTCTCAAGGCTAGTGCTCTACTACTTGAGTCACAGCACCACTTCTGGCTTTTTCTATGTATGTGGTACCAAGGAATTGAACCCAGGTCTTGTGCATGCTAGGTAAGCACTCTTCCAGTAGGCCAAACTCCTGGCCCCATTAATCAGGCTTTAAAAAAAATGTATATGTCATGGGGTGAGTTTTTCAATAAAAAACGATTTTATTTTTTCCTTCAAATAGTTGCACAAAGGGAGAAAATGATTATTTTAAATATACATATATTCAACCAGTTCTTCAGGCAATACACAAATTCAAGGAACCAATATGATTTTGGAAGTCATCATCCTCATCATCATCATCATCATCCTCATCATCACCATCATCATCATCATCTAATCTAAAAAGATAGGTTGGTATTATGTCATCGAAGGGAGGGAAGAACAAATAAGTTGAAAGTGCTTTTATATGGTAGTAAGATTGCCTAGGGTTATCATTACACATAATAAAACCTAAACTATTAATGACATAGACAGAAACATAATCTTACAGACTTTTAAAATAATTATACCCATCTCACCAGCCATGTGAAAAGTGTTGAATAGAGAAGCAGTCCACATTAGTGAGAGGTGCCAGGGCTCAGCATCCAGAAATCATCCTATTCATTTGCAGTCTATTACCCAGAATTAGAATAGTGAAGGGATAAAGAGTATGACCTGTGCATTTATAACCTTGGTGGGAAGATCTGCACATGCCATTTATCAGGTAAGCTATTCAACCCCTCAGAGCTTCAGCTTCCTTGTCTCTAATAATCGCAGGACTACATCATAGTTTTAGTTCGTTAAGGTTAAACAAAATGAACTTAAATACTGTGATGCCTAGCATATAGTAAACACTCAATAAAATATTAGCTGTGGCTATTAGCTATTCATCCCATACGTATTTAAGCTGTTCAGTAATCAAAAGAAATTTGTTCAAGTTAATATAATATTTATTTAATGGTATTTATAAACATAATCATTATACTATATTATAATTAGGCAGAAATGGGAAATTGATGGTATAATTGATTGTAATTAGTATGCAGTTTAATTTTTAAAAAATTTCCCTTCTTTGTTCTTTATGCAACATGTGATCAATATTATTACTGACTGTTTCCCTTCATTTAGTGGTTGTGTGATTTGTGATCACATCAGCTATCCTCTTTTAACATTTCCTTTTCCTCTCTCTAAATTGGCAATAAGACCCATTTCATCGTTAAGGTTAAACACAGTAAAATAGAGTAAAGTATGAAAAGCAAATATATATAAAGATGTAGTAAAAATGTAAAGATAACATACACAGAAACATAGCAGAGTGCCTAACACATAACCGATCAATAAAGGACAGCTGTCAGTGGGTAGCAGCTTTATAGTTTGCCATGACAAACAATACATTACTCTTCCCCTATGGAACCTCATGGCTATATTCTCAAAAAACGTTAAGTCTAGGAAGAAGCTTTGAGAGGTATGAAGGTGGGTTAGACCTTAGAGCAGTGGTTTTCAACTGTCAGTGAATGCTAGGATTTAACTACATTGCTACTGGAGTGTCCTAGCTCACTCACTCAGATTTCACTGGCACTGGGATTTTTCTTAAAACACACAGGGTTTTATATTTTTGGTGCTGGGTCATATTCATGCCAGTAAGTACTCTTATCAGTGAATTACATCCACTGATATTTAAATTCTTTCTTCCTTTTCCTTCCTTCTTTCCTTTCTTCCTTTTTTCCTTGCTGTGCCAGTTCTGGAACTTGTACTCAAGACCTGGGTACTGTCCCTGAGCTATTGTGCCCAAAGCTAGTGCTCTACCACTTGAGCCACAGCTCCACTTCTAACTTCTTTTTGGTGCTTAGCTCTCAATTTGGGGCATTAAAGAAATCAGTGACATCTACCAATATTTGGAAAGTATAATATAATCGTATCACAATAAAAAGTGTGGCCCAGGTTTCCTCTCGTTTTTAGAGGTTGGGAAGGAGACACAGTAGGAATGCTCTAAGTGCAGGCTGGGTCCCTGCTGTCACTATGGTCTCCTCAGACATGTGGGAAAAAGGCAGAAACAAACAGAGCCAATCCAACATAAATATTCCTAAACTTATAGTTTTGCAGTGAGAGGAAAGAAAGCAGTTACATAGGAGTGCATTGTTTATGGAAGCCTCCATCACAAGGTTATTTATGGAAGTAAGCACTAGCCAAAAACTTCCAACAAGCACATCTCACAAGATCATGGTGACATTATACCAATGGTTTTGGAACAGACAAAATATTAAGGTCTTGGATAGGGGAAACTAACAACAAACACAATGACAGAAAATCAAGCTTCAGATGCTGTGCTCTAATATCAGAACCAAACTGAAAACAGTATCTCAGTATGTGAAAATAACTTCAGCTTTGTCTAAGTTGTAGCTATCTTAGCATTGTATATGTATTAAATTAGACTAGCTATGACACAATCTGGAAATTTTTCCTTTTGGTAAATATCTTGGATGTGTTTTTTAAGTTTATTGGCCACCTTGGATCACAATGATGATACTTTCCAAATACTTTTTAGGAGATAGTTGATACTTTCCAAATACTTTTTAGGAGATAGTTGTTTTAATTTCATTTAGTATTTCAGAACTCATTTTTTGGGGGGGGTACTATTTTACTCAACATCTTTAGTTTATCCTCCCTCCCCTAGATCATCTCATAAGCATCAATCTTTCAGAGTAGCTTCTTATCTAATCTCTGTGACATGGTCAATACACAAGTTTCCTTTCCCAGGTGGCTCAGCCACCATCAGCTCTAAGTGCAGGCTGGGTCCCTGCAGTCACTATGGTCTCCTCAGAGCGCCCACTCACACATCTGGTCTATCAGTACAAGGGGCATAACCCAGTGGATAATCTTCAACAGTAGTACTAGGAATGTAGCTGTCCTTTATGAGTCTGTATAAAACTCATTTAGTATGAGAACAGAATTTTATTTTCCTTTTTTTTGGGGGGGGGCAGTGCCAGAGATCAAACCCAAGGCCTTATGCATGCTAGGCAAGTGTGATATCATTGCGTTACACACCTCATAAGTTCAATACTGACATGAGGAACTTTTTGATATGCTCACTGGTACTTCAACCTGTTTTCAGTGTTATCAGTTATTTACAGGTAAAGGTGCCAAAAAGATGACAGTCAATAGATCAGGAGCTCAAAACTGGCAATTTATCAGGTGAAGCTAGCTGAATGCTTTGTGTTTCGAAAGTTTTTGAACTGGAACGTTTTTAGGAAAGACACCCTGTGTGCTATGCTAACCTTAAACTCAGTCTGTTTTTCAGTAACAACACTATGACAGTAATGTGGGGGATAAATCAAAGAGGATATGGATGCTTATCCATTACATATGAATGGCCCAGGAGTAATATAATACTAGCCATATATGCTGGTTTTCTCTTTCTAGTAACAATATGAAATAATCCTAAAATAAAAAAGTAAACTAAGCTGTAATATTTCACTTAGTCCAATATATCTAAACTACTATCCTTTCCAGATATGGTGGCTCATACTTGTAATCCCAGCACTCAGGATGCTGAGATGAGAGGATCCTGAATTCAGGGCCAATTTGGTACACCTAAGGACCTTGTCATAAAAAAAACAAACACCACTACCATTACAAGCATATTATAAATATATAAATGTTAATGGGGTATATTTGATATATTTATTCATTTGCTTGTTTATTGCCACCCAGGATGGCCTAGACTTCTCTATTGTAGCCTGGCTCATGTGGCTGTGGCAATGGACGGAGTAGGTTTAGAAAGAGTGAGGGGTTATTAAGATTTGTCTGGTCATCCTGTTGAGAACACTGCCTAAGCTATAGCAGTAGCAAGTAAAAAGAGAATGAAGGAACAAACTTTAGGTAGGACTCAAGGTTAAACCAGCTTATACATCTTGGAGACAAGGAAAGGACTGTCTGATCATTTTCTAGCACTGAGATGGAAAGGGAGGGCAAAAGATACAGCTGGCTAGTAAAGTAGAATAGAATGACTTCAGTTTGGGACAGGGGGATTTTTTTTTTTTGCCAGTCCTGGGCGAGCTCAGGACCTGAGCACTATCCTTGGACTTTCTCAAGGCTAGAGCTCTACCACTTGAGCCTCAGAACCACTTCCGGCTTCTTTTTTTCTGTGTATGTGGTAATGAGAAATTGAACCTGGGTCTTCATGCATGCTAGGCAAGCATTCTACCGGTAGGCCAAACTCCCGGCCATGGGACAGGGGGATTTTGAGACAAGTTTGTGGGTCATCTAAGTGGAACACATAGGAGAACATTGAATATTGAAGTCAGATTTGAAGTCCTTGGTATATGTAGCTTAGAAGAGATCATCCATGGAGACTGAGGAGAGGGAAGTGAACAAAGGGAGAACTGGAGAAAACAGTGTTCTCAGCACACTGTTTGTTAGGAAAGTGACTGTGAGCACTTCACTGCTGGCCTTTTTCTAAACTGACATGCATGAAGGGGTGTGTGTGTGTATGTGACTATAAGTGAAAGTGCATGGATTGCCCAGATCTGAAACCTATTTCTTTTTTATTGTAACTATAAAAGTAATATACAGAGGAGTTACAGTTAACATTAAGTCAGAAACCCATTTTCTTAATCTATACTGTAGCATTTCCCTGTGCTACATTATACATGTTCTATAAAAGCAAGTTGTAATGCTTTTATAATACTCTATGATACAGAGGAAGCACAAATTTTCAAACTATAATAATACACATTAATGTCTCACCACAAATTGTGGTCTACCCATTTGTTTCTGTGAGAGGAAATCATTTTAAGAATAGGAAACAAATAGGAGCAGAGATCAATAGTAAAAGATGGACTGGCAAGATTCCACTGGGTGGGTTTGGTAACTAGGAAGTCACAGGATTTTGTGTGAGCAATAGAGCTGCTGGGTGAACCAAAAGCCAGAGAAATAAAGAACACACTCAGCTCTCTCCCAAGAGCCTTAGATATCAGAATGAAGTGGGGTAGGGAGTCAACTAAGCAGAAGGAAATATAAGATTCAATTAAAGCTTTCTATTTCGTTACAGCTGAATGTCTCTGGAGCAACTCACAATGATCACCTCATATCTCACCTCCATGAAAACTTGGGTTCTACCTGATTCTCTCTCCCCCCCACCCTCTCTTTCGTGGGGCTTAAACTCAGGCACTGTCCTTAAGCTCTTTTCTCAAGGCTAGAGCTCTACCACTTGAGCCATAGCACCACTTCCTCAGATCTCAGCCTCTTGAGTAGCTAGGATTAAAGATATGAGCCACCAGTGCCTGGCGTAATGTCTTCTTATGCAAGGATTTCTGCAGGAAGCATGGCTAAAGTGGTAGAGTGTCTGTCTAGCAGCATGGGGCCCTGAGTTCCATTCCTAATACCACTGGAAAAAACAACCCAAACCAAACAGGTTTACTAAGGCTATTAAGAATTTACACTCTTAGTTTTCTAATATACACATGGACTAGTGGTTCTCAGCTGGGCATTTGGAGATATTATTTGGGTGTCTTTAACTGATTGGGTTAGAGGGTGCTACAGAAAATCCTACAATGTATAGGACAGCCCCCACGACAACAAATTATACAGCTCGAAATGACAATAATGCAAAGGTTGAGTAAACCAGCACTATTTGGAATTCCTGACATTTTTCTTCCACCACAACCCACACTACCGTGATACCTTCTCCTCTATAATGTACAGATTAACCTTTCAAAACAGACCTTACCAGTCTTTCTTTGCTTAAAACTCTTCAAGGTTGGAAGTGGCACTGTGGCTCAAGAGGTAGGGCCTTGAACTGAAGAGCTCAGGGACTGTGCCCAGGTTATGAGTTCAAGTCTCATGACTGACAAAAAAAATCTTCAATGGTTTCCCAGTGTTTGACTTCCACTCATCTGATTTTGATGTGTCTTCTTATCTGTATATTTTTACTATATTTTGTATAAGCACAATGTATAGAAATTGCTTTAAGGAATTAGAATAAAAATGAAATTGCTTTAATGTATATACAATGTTGTATAGCTTCTCTTAGATGTAGTATTGTTTTACTATTGTTAAGTTGCATACCCAGGAGACTATTGTAATAGTCCAAGTAATACCAATATATTCATGGCCTATGGTTTGGTGCTTGAGGTGGGGTATTAAGGGCTTATATCCAGAAGGGAAACTTCTGGGTCCTATGTTTATACACCTTCAACTTTACTACCAATTGACACATTTTCTACACCAAATGATTCCCATCAGCTAACATTATATCCTCATTCAGTATTCCCTATTTCTCAAAAAACTGAGCCAATGTTTCAACTAGATAATTTCACAGGAAAATTTGTATTACTTGCTCTGCTTAAAAAAATCAAAATGTCTGGCAGACCAGAGTCCATGTTTTGTATATGAAACATATGACAAGTGGTCTTTGCCACAGATCTGATTAATCCTATTCCCCCCCCCTCCCTCCCTCCTTCTTGTCCCATTTTCCTGCCTCGGCTGATTTTGAATCTCAAGCCTCAGATCTCAGCCTTTTGAGTAGTTAGGATTACAGGCATGAGCCACCTGCACCTGGAATTCCTACTTTTCTCACACTTAGTAGGCTCAGCTTTTAGTGCTGCATAGTGAAGTACATGACTCCTGGGGTCTGGAGCTACCAAAACCTATAGACAAGGATCTGAATGAGTTGCAATCCTGTCAGTCTCCTCCACCATTATCTAGTTTTTCCTTCACTGCTCTTCTTCATTACTCAGTACTATGAATTCTACTTCACAAGTAATATCTGCTTCTCCACTTTGGGGGGGTCCTCTACTACACATTTCCAGGCAACCAGAATTCTTGACTCCAGAGCTGTGCTGTTGATTTTGGTGCAGGCTGCTGCCCAATGCCGTTGTTCACAGCTCATTGCCATTTCAAGGTAGTGGGCTTAATCCACCAATTAGAGCATTTAGTCAAGGTCACATTTATACTTTTGTTTTATTTCTCATGGTGGCTAAGTGCATAACAGATACTCCAAATTGTGTTTGTTCCCAAGATGGGGAGGTCTTAAAGTTTTTCTCTTTTAATCAAACCTACAAGAGAATGAACAATTGCCAAAACTCTATTCTGGTATATCACAAACTCTCTTCTTCAACCATATAAATACGGAGATAACTGGTTAACAACAAAATTAAAGCCTGGTGTCAGTGGCTAATACATGTAATTCTACCTATCCAGAGGATCACAATTCAAAACCAGCCTGGACAGAAAAAGATTCGATCTTCAAAATAGCTTGCTAAAAGCTAGGCTGAAAATGTGGCTCAAGTGGTAGAACTGCAATGGAACAAGAAGCAGAGCAAGCATAAGGCCCTAAGGTCAAACCCTGGTACACAAACACAAAACAGAATTAGCTTTCTCTGTTTCAAGGTATGTTTGAGCTTTACCTTTGCTAATACGTAATAAGAATAACAATGGAGGAGAAGCTATAAAACTTAATATTTTCCATCTTTTCAGTGAGAGAAGTTTGTTTTCCTCAGAAACACTAGTGATGCTAGAATTATACAGAGCACAGCCCGGAATGCTGTTCTCTTAAAATGACTCCTCATTTTCTACTACTTACCCTACAGTAGTCTATGAAGTCTATGTTATCTTCCTAGGAAACCTTTTTATTTTTTACAGTTTGTAAAAAATAAAAAAAATTACTAAGAAAGCAATTCTTCCAATAGGTAAAAGAATTTAGGTAGAATATTTGTTCCATTTTTTTCCTATTCAGGAATGTCAATAATAAAGCTTTTCTCAAAAAATGGTTTTAGGTTTTTCTTGTTATTGAAAGCTGGAAAATAACAATTTGGTTGATCAAAACCAACAACAAAAAAAATCCACACATCTCCGAACAACCTTAAACTGCAAGCAACAACAGATCAAAATGAACCAGGTCTCTGCCATCATAACCAAAATAAAAGGCAAATCTGCAGCCAAGCTTTGAAAGCAGCTGACTTTAAAAAAAAATCCCACACTAGCCTTTTTTCCCCAGCACAGCACTCACTCCACATGTGATCAAGTAATGGGCAATAGGCACTGCCTCATGCAAGCTGGTTCATAGACAGTTACATTCCTGCATCATGGACTGACTTTAAAGAGGTTTCACATCATAGAAACCGTGCAGTGGGACAAATGGTTGTAATTCAATTGAGGGCAGCGACTGCCTTAACCCTGATCTGAATCTTTGGGCACCACTCTATAATGACTGCCACAGCAAGATGCACAGGAAATAAAGTTAGTAGGAAAGTGAGGGGAAGGGGGAGGAAGAGCAAGCTCACTAATGTCCTCGCTGTGAGGGACTGAAAAAGTCATTTTAAGGCCTTTTTAGGATTTGGTACTAGGGCTCACGTAGTGTGAGCAAATGCTATTTGTTAGCCACGCTAGTAATACTCCTAGAATCCTCACCAGGGCCAACCTGCCCTCTTAAGAAGAATAGCTCATTTAACCCCTGTGCTACAGGGGCTCCATACTGGCACTTTCTCGATTTAAGGATGACAGCTATTCCGTGATTTACTGTGGTCTACTGACCAATGAAGAATAAGACAATACTACTAGACGTGACAGGCTGAACTTCTCAGAGATTTGACTTTTTATGCTCATCATATTTACTACTAGCACAAATCAAGCTGAGGAACACCTACCACAAATCAGATATCTAACACTAACAAATTATGCACCCATTACAGATGACCTTTGGAGTTGCTCAAGGTACAGTCACAATCATGCATTAAAAAAAAAAACCCTGCCTTTCACTGTAATGTGTGAATGTATGAAATTAAATGAGGCTTGCAATGTAATCAGTGTGGCTGGCTGCTTTAATATATTCCATTTCAATTTCAAATCACCACAAGCCAAGAGTGACGAACCTAATTTGATCAGTTGTTCACACAACAGAGAAGCAAATGTGAATCTAGCAACAGTCAGACTTTTAAAAGGAATTAATATTTTATATTACCAGCAAAAGTCCTTAGTGTATTAAAGAAATAAAACAGTGATCAGAAACACTAATTTAAAAAAAATAGTGACAAAAACACTAAAAATTCAACAGTCAAAATTTACACTCAAAAGTTCAAGAGACAATATTTTTTTTAGAAAAAGTAGTTTTTAAAAGCTAGTAACATATTTCAAATGTATCAAAAGAAAAGAAAAAAACCTAAGGAACAATAACAAGGTTAAACTGCCCCCCCAAACATCAACAACAAAAAAACAAAAGCGTAACCTCTTAGTGAGCACTTAGAATCAATTTACCACCTAGCAAGAAGTTTTGTACAATCACAATTCTTGATTTGCTTCCACTGCTGCATGTTGAGATAACACAATTTACAAATTTAGTCACTGTCATACTCTATGTTTTAGGTTCTTAGAGGCTGCTTAGCAGAGCATGCAACAAACAGCAAGCTGAGCAGGAATGATCCTGTTTCTGTCATATTTTAAAGTTGTGGGGCTTTCTGGAATCTCCCTGATTAGCACACAAATTTTAAGAGTTTAGCGTTTTCTACCAGGTCTCTGGGCATCATTTCCAGAGAAAAATCATGAGATGCTCCTAAGAGTTGGGCATTTGGTAGAAGACAGTCTTCCCAAAATGCTATCATAGTGGAAATATATAGGCTGGTTGAGTGTTGTCACTCATGAGATAGTACCAACAGTAATCTTTCATTATTATCTTTATTATGGTGCTGGGGGGGGGGGGAGCCCCCAGCCTTGTGCAAGCTGTGCATGTGCTCTGTTACTGAGCTGTGCTCACACGCCCTGTCCTTGGACTTTCTCAAGGCTAGAGCTCTACCACTTGAGCCTCAGCACCACTTCTGGCTTTTTTCTACGTATGTGGTACCGAGGAATTGAACCCGGGTCTTCATGCATGCTAGGCAAGCACTTTAACCACTAGGCCAAACTCCTGGCCCCGAAGTTTTGGTATATTATATATGTTTATTTGAAATAGGAAAGGAAAGGGGGAAAACAAGATGACTTGGAGGGGGGAAATGGGAATAAAAACATGAGAAGGGGAATCAATATGTGAGAAGTAGTGGACCTACTACCTGACGAATTTGAAGCCTGCTGGTCCAAAGTTTCAGTTAACATCTTAGAAAACAAATCCTTGATTTGTTTCACATCTGTACAATGAAGATAATAGCATCTATATGGCATATTATTGTGAAGGCTAATGTTATTGAATGTAAGAAGTTGGATGGTTCAATTAAAAAAGATTTCAATTTTATTTTTTTATTTTATTTATTTTTTTTTGCCAGTCCTGGGCTTGAGCTCAGGCCTGAGCACTGTCCTTGGATTTTCTCAAGGCCAGAACTCTACCACTTGAGCTTCAGCAACACTTCTGGCTTTTTTCTATGTATGTGGTACCAAGGAATCGAACCCGGGTCTTCGTGCATGCTAGGCAAGCACTCTACCACTAAGCCAAACTCCCAGCCCCTTCAATTTTATTTTTATTTACTGATTACCAACTACTGAGAAATTCATTGGAAAGAAAAGTGGCAACTGAATAACAGAAAGATGGATTACTTTGAATAAATCAATGTGTTACCATCCTGGAAATTAGTTTATAAATACAAGTGGACAAAAAACAAAATATGATTTCTAGTTTTAAACTCAACGATGGTTGATGTCTCTATTACTTTTAATCAACATATCTCATTTATGCTTTTTTTGAGATAAAGATCCAAAGACAGTGAACTATTTACAACAGCAAAGATTTAATAATTTGCATTCAGTGAAACAAAAAGTGAATGTAACAAAGGGCATTTATTAGTTAATTTTATTCTCCAGAGATACTTTAGGCAATCATGTCACGATAAACATCCCATAATATGGCTTCCCATCAGTGTTGAACAAAACAGAAGTGTTTTTCCTTCTGCTTTTTTCATCAGAAATGTAAGAGACTATGGTGGCTTATTATTGGGCAGTAAGCCTATTCAGTGTCCTTGCCCTTTTAGGATAATGCAAATCTCAAAATAGGTCAAACACTTGAAGTGATAAGTACTGATTGCATCATGGAGGTACTATGCAACCAGGCTTCTTTGTGTTACTAATTGTGAAGCTAAATAGATTTGGGGAATTATTTGAGAAGGGTGCTAGAAAAATGTACAAAAGGGTAGGAGGAGCAGAGAGATGGTTGGAGTAGAAGTTCTAATTGAAAGAAAAATAGGGAAAGCAAGCAAATGGAGATAAAGCAATTCTTATCTGAACCTACAATATCAAGATGGAGTATTTAAAGCTTCCATGATTTTAGATGTCGAAATGGTCAAATGTCAACACTTTCATATGGTTGGAATCAACACAACCAACAAAGTATGACAGTCTGTCACTAAATAAGCATGCATATCAAACACTGAGTTTGATATGCAAGTGTGTGAACTCTGCATAGCTTTGTATTTGGAAATTTTACACAATGTCTAAACTGGCAACAGTCTGGTGTTAAGACTTCATTGTGGGGGAAGACATTCTTCTATTTTTTTTTATAGGATCTGACTTTCATATTTCCCTTGATGTTCAAGGGGACTTACGTGCCTATCATGTGTGAGGCCCTAGCATGTGTTAAGAGGTGTTTCAACCTCTAACATTGACAAAAATAAGGCCATTATGCAGACATAGAGATATATTTTTAAAATAACAGAAAGGATAGATATTAAGGCACATAAATATACCCGTCATTGCAGTGACAAGGTACCAGTGACCTGGGGAGGGAAGATGAAAAGGAGGAAATTCAGATACACAGTCTAGATTTTTAAACCAAATGAAGCCAATTAGTTCATTTGGATAGCTAATATGTTCATTGGAAATACAGCATGTTGCATCCTAAAAAGCTGTGTACCAGAGCTACCAGTGTGTTAGAATGTGATGGGTTAGGCTTGTTCTGGCATTACTTATAACAATAAAATCTTGTGAGTTACATTTGTGGAAGATAGGGAAATGTTTAAAGAAAATGAGCAGCTAGGTACTAGTGGCTCATACCTATAATGCTAGCTACTCACCAAGCTGAGATCTAAGGATTGTAGTTCAAAGTCAGACTGGACAGGAAAGTCTGTTAGATTCCCATCTCCAATAAACTACTCAGAAAAGGCCAGAAATGGCACTGGGGCTCAAGTGGTGGAGTGCCGACCTTCCTTGAGTAGAAGCTCAAGGTCAGAGCCCAGGCCTTGAGTTCAAGCCCTAGGATGGGGAAGGGGAGCGGGCAGGAATCAAATTGTTACTAAGCAATAGTTCAGACATGCTCAACAGCTGAATTAGGAATCTTAGGAGCTATTGCACATAACCTTATTTTTTCCATTGGGATCTCTTCAACTTTCTTGTAAAGAGTGCTACTCCATGTGATGAAATCCTTTTTGAAAGAAAACCTCTGCAGATACAGAAAATATTCAATGCATATGGAACTTCTGGTGGAAGAGATGCTTGTTACTTGGGTAAATAATTGGAAAAGACTTGAGAAACTTTTTGATGGATTTTATTGAAAAGGAATAAGACCACTGGGTGGGTCATGCTTGTAATTCTAGCTACTCAGGAGGCTGAGATCTGAGGATGGTAATTCCAAGCCAGCCCAAGCAGAAAAGTCCCCATGAGACCCTTACCTCTAATTAACCACTGAAAGTAGTGTTGTGGCTCAAGTGGTAGAGTACTAGCTTTGAGTGCAAAGAGGCTCAGGGACAGTGCCCAGGTCCAGAGTTCAAGTCCAACATCCAACAAACGAGAGAGAGAGAGAGAGAGAGAGAGAGAGAGAGAGAGAGAGAGAGAGAGAGAGAGAGAGAGAGAGAGAGAGAGAGAGAGAGAGAGAGAGAGAGAGAGAGAGAGGAGGGGGGAGGGAGGGAGGGAGGGAGAGAGAGAAAAGAGAGAGAGAGAGAGGGAGGGAGGGAGGGAGGGAGAGGGAGAGAGAGAGAGAGAAATAAGACCATTACAGATTTCATACAATGAAGGAATAAAAGAACTCTAGAGTCTAATGCTGCCTAGTAAGCCTCTCACATAACTGTCAATCTAAACTACTTCAAACTAAATAAAATAGAAAATTCAATTCCTCAGTTGTACTAGCCATATGCAAGCATTCAATACCTGCATATAGCTAGGGGCTCCAGCACTAGAGAGTAATATCACTACAGAAAATTTGATTGGACTGTGCTAGTCTAGATGAATAGTCTGAAAATAAGTTCTACCTTAGTGCCAATATTTGACAGTTCCAAACTTGGACAAATGAATGAGCCTCACTAGTACTATTTTCCTCAATGGGAAAATGAACATGAAACTGAAGGTTAGAAAACCAAAGATCCTTAAGAGAACTCTGAAGATATCATGAGGCTCAAACTCAGGGCCTGGGTGCTATCCTAGAGCTCTTTTGCTCAAGGATAGCTCTCTAGCACTTTAAGCACCACATAGCACCACTTTAGGTTTTCTGTTGGTTAATTGGATATAAAAAGTCTTAAAACTTGGGCCGGGAGTTTGGCCTAGTGGTTAAAGTGCTTGCCTAGCATGCATGAAGACCTGGGTTCGATTCCTTGATACCACATACATACAAAAAAGCCAGAAGTAGTGTTGAGACTCTAGCCTTGAGAAAGTCCAAGGACAGTGCTCAGGCTCTGAGCTCAAGCCCAGGACTGGCCAAAAAAAAAAAAAAGACAAAAAGTTCCACAGGTGATTCCAGTATACACTCACAGTGTTGCGAGTCTCTGAGTTAGTGAAACTCTTCAAACTTTAATATTGCTTCTTGTCAAATATGCATTAAGTCTGACTTTGATATAGAAAAAGAAGACTGGGTGGCATCTAGATAACAATTTAAATAGACAGTAGAAAGAAAAATGAAGTCAAACACAAGAATTATTTCCTGGATAAAGGAAGCATTTATGGTACTATATGAGCTAATATAGCATCAGAGATAAAGCAGAGGGGGAAAAAAACAGGCTAGGAGAAAAATAAGCAAGAAGAAACTGTTCTAGTAATGAGCAAACTGAAGATGAAATAAATGCATTTCAACAAATTGGCTGTAAAACACATGTTATTTTCCCCCATTAACTTACATCATAAAAGTAAAAAGGGGCTTTTGGAGAAAGTAGGGGATCCTTGAGGAGATTGAAGGCTGGGAAGATATTAAGTGAAGGCTAACTTAACTGTGGCAATTAGGAGCCTCTGCAGTGTGGGTTGTGGGACCTTTCACATCTCCTGTTTTCAGTGTACGTTGTAACCCAACAAGCTAGATTGTGGGATGAGTGGCTTTTGGCAGGTTTCATAATGTTGACCATCATCGCATGGGTGGCTAGAACAGAATAGTAGTAGTAGAGGATTTAGAAGGCCAGTCCTAGTGCCCAGGGTCATGTCTTGAGCTTAGGGGGAGTATCCAGGGAGTGGAAATAACTTGCCCATTTTCATTTAGCAGTTCCGTGATTCTGCAGGTTCTGTGATTCTAGAAAATATTTTCAGATCTTTCTCTTCCCTTTTTGCATTGGAGGATCAGGCCACACCTCCAGGGTGTTTACAAGTTAGACCTCTCACCAGTCTCTGAGTACGTTTTGGCTTATATGGTTTCCATGCCTGGATTACCAACCTTGACCTAGTCTCAAACCCTTTAAAAAGTTTTATATGACTGATGGCAACTTGCACAAATGGCATGTGCAACTAAAGTTGTGTATAATACAGTTTTCTGTATCATTCTCTTCTGCCATTTTACATTGGGCGATCCGTGTGTGTGTGTGTGTGTGTGTGTGTGTGTGTGTGTGTTCACACAATCATTGAACATTTAGCCTATGCCATTGCCTCCGTGTGAGCTTATTTCCCACCTTAATTTGAATACATTCTGACAATTACTACCAGAATTTAGCTATGATATCTTGCATTGCCAGATTGCATTACTTCTGTCTAAATAGTTCTATGGTCAAACCTTTAGGTTCTGTATATCAAATTGATTCCCTGCTGTATTGAAAGTGAAAGAAATACGAAGTCTGCAAAGCTTATTTAAACTGAGGACTGTCCATTGCCGGGTCCTCTAGAACTCATGTACATATGGTAGAAACTAGCCTTTTTGCCTGCCAGTTTTTCTAGTGATACAACCATTATTCTAGTTCTCTAATGACCTTGCTGTCTTTAAATTTCTCCCAGCACTCCAAATATGTGATTTGGTTGGCTAGCCTTTATTGTGTCTTAAAATGTCTACAGATAGCTTCAAAGAGCTCTCCTGAAGGTAGAAAGGTGAGGACTGCTGAGAGGCCTGCAAACTGGTCTTCTCTCCTCTCCCCATGACACCCTCAGTGGAGCAGCAGGCAGGCACAGATACTGATTGATGACAGGTAGGTTTGCAAATAGCACTATTAATAGGCTGGTCTAGGGGAGAAAAAAATAGTAATCTCACAAGAAGTCTGGAGATACCTGTGTCTTGGGTGTAACCTCCAAGATATACTCTGAGTAATCATTACACAATGTAATTGTAGGAGACCAAGCAACTTAGAAAATCTATTCCTGGTTTGCCTCTGACTCATTTTGTGGCATGGGCAAACCATTATTACTCTTTGATTTCATTGTCTTACTCATTCAATAAAAAGGGGAGAAGAAATAACATGTTTAAAAAGCACTCTGAAATTCTTCTGAAAGGAGGTCTATAAGTGCAGAGTACCATTGTTGTTGTTATTATTATTATTATTATTATTATTATTATTATTATTAGTGTCTTGGTATGATTTCATTTGAATGCCATGTAGGCCCCAGATGTTTCAGATTTTCCATTGATGAAATTACAATACACTTCCATCTCATCTGTTTCACAGCATTGGTAACCATTTAGCACATCTTCATTTTAACCTGTTAAAGTATGTGTCTAAAATAGATCTCATTAATAAAATACAATTACTAAATTAAATATATCCATACTGCGCTCTATTGTTTTTTTTCTTCCTTAAAAAATGTGGTTATCAACAACTACTAAATAAGACCTTTAATTACTGCCAATCTTCTCTTGAAAGTAACAACGCTTATCTTGAGTAGTTTGAACTGTAAGTGGTATTCAGTACACAGTGGGGTTGTAATACGATTATGAAGTGTACCAAGTTAGTGATAAATAAGCATGATAAACCATATATTTGTATTAGAAATAATATCTGAATTATCAACTGAATAAAAAGGCCACAGCTGTTAGTTCCTTGGAGTGTAGGTATATGATAAAAATAAAATACAGTTAAGTACAGTTGGAATAAAAAAATGTGTTTGCTTCCATATACAGTACAGAAACCTTTTACATTTAATGGGTTTTTGAGAATACAGCATTTAAATTACTGGGAGAATTAAAAGGTTTGCTTTGCTTTCTGACAGTAAGCTTTTCCAAATTTTTTTAAAATTTCTCAACTCATTCATCAGTAGAGACTTTTAGCTTTTCTATAAAATACTATCGATTTCCCCCAGATTTCTGGTAATTCTTCAATGGAGTAGTAATGGGAAAAAAGTGTTTTTTTAATTACATAAAATTTAGGCATAAGATCATGCAATAATATAATTTTCTTGTCTGTTTTTCTCTTTTCAAGTGTATTTTAATAATTAATTTTGGCCTTTTCTCTGTTTCACCATAGAGGTCCAATAAGGAGTAAATTATAGGCAATTATTTGTAAGATGTCCTAAGTTTGGGGCCAAGGAGAATGAAGTATAGCTGCCTGCCTTAGAATCTTAGATACAAGAGATTGCATAGTAGAAACCATAGTCATACATGCTTATCAGTTTTCCTGAAGACTACTTGAATCTTTAAATCAGATACTAATATTTCTTTAAGTGGATAAATAAGGAGAGACTTCTGATAAAAAGCTAAGTTTCTGCCCTTCCAAAATATGAGTGTGTCACTTAAGTAGGTCAACATTCTTGAATAGGCATAACTTGAGTAGTGACTGTGCAGTTTAGATCAAGTGTGGGCTCTCCAGTTTGCCATAGATCCCACTTCACTCATTTTTGTTACTTGTATGATCGCTGTAGACTTTGTTTACTAGAAAATATGTACATGTGTTTTTCTTTTTTTTGTCTTCTTTTTTTGGGGGGTCAGGATAATGTATAGAGAATTTAAAGTTACATTCATCGGGTAGTAGGTGCATTACTTCTCACACATTGATACCCCTTATCGTGTTTTTGTCCCTCCCCCCACCCAATCAACATCCCAATCATCTTCCCCTTCCCTTCCTTATTTCAAATAAACAAATATATATAATATACACAATCAACATATATAATATAATAAACAATATACAGTATACACAATGGAATTCTATGCTGCCATCAGAAAGAACAACATCACCCAATTTGTAAGGAAATGGAAAGATGGGGGAAAATCATATTAAGTGAAGTAAGCCAAACCCAAAGGTACATAGGCTCAATAGTTTCCCTCATTTGTAATAATTAGTCCAAACCCTGGACGCTCCTAGCAGAGGATTACAATAGCTCAAAACCTAGATACAAAAGGCCATGTAGGATGAGGCTAAATGAAAGGACCTCCAGAATATGGAAACAAGAGCCATATAATGTGTGATTGTTGTTCTTAATGTACTATGTTATTTCTCATCTCTTTTGTTGTCCCTTGGTTTTTTTCTCATAATGTTACAGTATCTTACCTTATTATCTGGTATAATGTATATATGTTTATTTGCAATAGGAAAGGGACAGGGGAAAAACAAGATGAGGGGAGGGGGTGTGGGAGGGAAATGGGGGCAAAAACATGAGAAGGGGTATCAATGTATGTGAAGTAATGCATCTTCTATCTGGCGAATATAACTGTAACCCTTCTATCAATTACAATAAAAATTTTTAAAAAGAGAGAAAAAATGCAGATAGTGATAGGTGCTGGTGGCTCATGATGCCGATAATCCTAACTTCTTAAAAAATTGAGATCTGAGGATCATGGTTCAAGCCTGCCTGGCCAGAAAAGTTTTAAGACTTTTTTTTTTGCCAGTCCTGGGCTTGAACTCAGGGCCTCAGCACTGTCCTTGGACTTTCTCAAGGCTAGAGCACTACCACTTGAGCCTCAGAACCATTTCTGGCTTTTTCCTATTTATGTGGTACCTCGGTCTTCATGCATGCTAGACAAGCACTCTACCACTAGACCAAACTCCCGGCCCCAAAAATGACATTTTGAGGACACTGCTTCAAAGAATTTCCCACATGTCCTAGTATGTTAACAGTGGCACTCTGCTGCAGTGGAAAAGGTATTTCCTTAGAATAAGGTTAGAAAGGCAGGCAAATCTCTAAGAGATGTTATTGCAGGTTGAAAGAAGGAAAAAAGTTTCCTGATTCAGAGCTAAAGACTGCTGCCAACAGCTTGTTTTGTTCCCAAAGATCAGCACACAAAAGTTCTACAGAGCTGGAAGGAAAAGATTTGGATGCTAAGTTAGTCTGGGGAGGGGAGGGGTGAGGCAGGGGCACGATTCCCATCATTCCTTTGGGAGCAGTAGAAAAATAACAAAACCCCTATGAAAGAGATGAGCAAGTGGGCTGTGAAAGGAATGACCCCTCACATATAGGGAAAGCAATTTGCATCTACAGATCTCATTGGTATAAACCGACCTCCTTCAAAGAGTGAAAACCTCAATGGAAAGCCACTATATACCCATGAAAAGCTTTGCCAGCTATTTGTTGAGCTGTATACAGACTAACAAACAGGAGTGGTTAACCTGGCGCACCATGCACTATAGAGATATTTTTTTTAAGTAGGCTTAGTCAGCTAATCTTGTTGAGATTTCTCTCATACTACTGATTTCTTATTCTCAAAATAAATTAAGAGGCTTCATTCAGAATTCCCTGTGGTCTACCAGCTTGAGTTTGTTGGGTGTCTTTGATTGTCTCTTGTCTTTAGATTCCCTGCTTGTCTCTTTAGATTTTGCTGTGCCCTTTGGTATTTCCCGTTAGTCCATGTCTGGAATAGCTAATCACATGGTAGCATAATTTCTGCCCGTACAAGGAAAAGCAGAACCTTGCTAATTCACACCAATGACTGAAAGACTCCTGTGTAAGTTACCGAATTATGCAAATGAGCAATAAGTGAAGAAAGATGATTCAAAATTGTATTTCATTCATTTATTTTGACAAGTGTAGTTTAGTCTTAATTATTTCAAAAATTTCTTTGTAGCATACTAATAAATTTACTATGGCACATTTGTTAAAAGGGATAAAGCCTTCACTAACAGAGACCAGAGTGCTCTCTGTTGAATAATTTCCAGAAGATTGACTCCGGTTCAGCTTCTCTTTTATCTTGGATTTTATTTACTTTTCAGCACTGACTTTTTATTGGTGAGATAATACATTTCAATAAAACAGGAATTATTTCATTAGTAAACGCTGACTTCAAAAAGGCTCTGTTTGTACTTTCATTGATGTTAGTTAAAAAGACTAAAATTAATCATGCCTTTACTAAAACATTTTTATATTCTACAGTCAAACATAATGCTAACAGGACTTTACTTCTGTCTTGTAAATGAAACCAATAAAAGGCTTTCATTCATCTTTTATTTTTAAGCTTTCTGACAAAGTATCACTATGGTGTCCAGGCTGGCCTTGAACTTGCCACCCTCCTGCCTCAGTCCCCAGAGAGTTCTGGGATTACAGACATGTTCTATCACACCCAGCCATTCACCTCTTTTAATTCCTATTTGGTTTTGTTTTGTCTTATCATACTTCTTTCTTGTTCAGTTAAAGATCTGCTTTAAGATAAGTGGATACATCACAGAATGCAACATTTTCATGTCAAAATACTTACATTATTATATTCTGAGTTAAATTATTTAAGATAGGAAAACATTTTGATACTCTTTTAACACATGTATCCTGAAGGATGGATCAATTTTTTTCAAAATACCACCACTGGTTAACAATGGGGAGTTAAGAGGTTGCCCTTCAAATGTACAGTCCTAGGCTGTACTATCATCTTTAACAAACACTGTTAAACTAAACATTTGCTTCAAACTCAAACATTTCTTAAATGACGCTTCTTCGATTTATAAGGATTGCATAAGCAACAGAATGCTTATATTAAAAAAGAGCACTTTGTCTCAAAGTACACACCTACATCTGTGCTTATTAAAATCTCTCCTAGTCTTCAAGACCCAATTGAGATTCCATTTCTACCTGGAAAACAATGCATAAGTTCAGATACCATCGGACTTCATACCATTCAGTTCTTAATTTGCCTTTAGTTTGAAGTTTGCTTACTATCCTAGGAGCAGGGTAGGTTGGCACAGAACAAAAAGCACTGGGCTACCTTTGGAAAGTAATTTTATCCCCCTCCTTCTTTTTTTTCTTAAATCCTAAAAATATTAACTATCCCTATCCAATGGGAATGTTTTGGGAAAAGTAGAAAAAAATAAGGATGTTTGATTTTGATGTTCTAAGGAATTACACTATTTGAGTTCTCCCTTGAATCAATCATATTTCAATCAATACATCTGTACACACTTGTGTACCACCCAACTTACTTACTTATGAGTTTGTAAGCTAAATCAAACTTCCATATAAAAGGGTATACATGAATCCTTTGTCTATCTGAGCCTGACTTACTTCACTTAGCATATTTTTTTCTAGGTCTTTCCCTTTCTTTACAAATGGTACAAAATCATTCTTTCTAATGGATGAGTACAATTCCACTGTGTATGTATGTACACCCCCCCCCAACACCCAAAAGGTGTAGATGACTGTAGAGAAGAAGGGTGAAATGCAGACAAGAATCCAATGTATTTCAATGTGTGAGAAGTAATGCACCTACCACCTGGCAAATGTAATTGTAACCCCTCTATACATTACCCGGACAATAAAAAATTAACATAAAAGAATCCAATGTAGCCTACAGAATTGAGAAGAGCGAGGGGAGGGGTGGTTAGAGGAGGGGTCGGTGAGAATGCTGAAAGGGGTGACGTCAATCAAGATATATTACATTCATAACTGCTTTGTGAAGTAGCAACTCATTTGCATAAATACTTAACGCTAATAATAAAAAATTAAAAATAATGGATGTACGGTATTCTCAAACTTACATAAAAATTTGCTTTGCGATTCCAGTTGTGAGTTTTTAAGCGCAGCTAATTTATGCCTTTAAGGTCCAAGGGATGATCCTAAGGCTTAGAGTTGGCAGACTAAGGAAAGGAAAATTAAAGACTTCTCAGGGCATTTTCCCCGAGAAAATACAATTAATGTTCATTCTTTCTGGATACTATCCTGTTGGCCACAGGGTAAAAGAATTCAGAAGAACTGAAGTAAATTCATGGCAACTACAGGAAGAGCTACTTTAAGTCAGCTGGGTGCTGGTGGTTCATGCTTGTAATCCTAGCTACTCAGGAAGTTGAGAAGAGAAACCTGGTTTGAAGCCAGCCCAGCCAGGAAGTCCACGAGACTTTTATCTCCAATTAACCACCCCCCCAAAAAAACCCACAAAAACAAACCATAAGTGGGGGCCACAGCTTAAGTGGTAGAGCACTAATAGCTCTGAGAAAAACAAAAGCTCAAGGACAGCACTCTGGTGCTGAGTTCAGGCCCCAGCACAGAACCAACACAGACATACACACAAAAGAATAAATTCAGTTTCTTCGTACATGAGGGGTAGCTTTACAGATGTGATAGTACAACATAAAATAATAAATGAAAATGAAGTAATAATATGAAAGTAAATATCAGATCTACAGTGTAATTAATGGGAAACACCATGAGGCAATTATAGACTACAAAATTATGGCTGATTCCTTATATAATTATGAAAAATCTGAAGAATGATACAGAATGATGAAAACATATTCCAACATAAAGAAAAGGCAAGAACTGAAAGCAGAATAAAACAAAACACCAGTTTAAACATTATGTAGCTTTTAAAATTAAACCTGCACTAGTTGGTAATAATAAAGAAAGGAAAATATAAACCACAAAAACAAAAACAAAAACAAATTAAAAGGCTATGTAAGAGGCAATCCTATAAATACTATGAAAACATGAGCAGAAATGTTACCACTGTACAGTTAACGCAAGCAAGAAATGATCAAGACATTAAATTCTAGGCCACATTTAAACTACTTAAAACACAGTCCCAGAGACAGACTAAACCTGTTTAAATCTCAAAATCTGACCATGAAACAATTCTTAATGACTGTAATTCCTCTAATTTGCTTGAATCCAATGGGACTGCTGTTTCTAAATTGCTTTTTTTGTGTGTGTGCCAGGCCTAGGGCTTGAACTCAGGACCTGGGTGCTGTCCCTGATACTTTCTGCTCCAGACTAGCACTCCATCACTTGAACCACAGCTCCTCTTCTGGCTTTTTGGTGACTCTCAGATCTCAGAATCCTAATGAGCTAGGATTACAGGCATGAGTCACTGCTACACAGCTATTTAAGAATTTATCCCTTTCTCCCCCAGTGTTGAGGACTACAGTTTGGGCCTTGCACTTGCGAGGCCAATTCTCTTCCAGGGAGTTAAATCCCAAATACTGTGTAGGATAAAAAAATCCTATTTATTAGACATTTTAGCTTGTACAAAAAATTACAAAGTCAATAATTAATTCTAAAAACTATACAAGCATGTCTCTTTAAAACCAAAATGGATTGTCACCTGTTTCTAAGACTAGCACTTACATAATATTTAAAGCTGCTTTTAAAAAAGTAACCATGATTCATTTTAAGTAGTTGTTTCAATACATTTCAAACATTAATTTAGAAGAAAGAAAATGCAACGTAGCTATATCAAACCTCAAGTGCTTATTAATTTAGTTATGTTATAAAAGACTATATATAATATATAAATAATGCACGTTACACAAACATCAATCACCTAATATTCATTTCTATACCTTCTTAACCAAAAGGCCAAGATGTGATGAATACTCATTTCTGAAACTTATAGAACATTCTTTCATGATAAAGGATCTATTCTCTCCTTTGCCATGAGTATTATAAGCCCTTTCCTCCTAATTAATGTGCAATTAATTCAACCAACCTCCAATTAGCCTTCTACAACACTACCCCACTTCGACAATAAAGCAGCCTCTAAACTGAGTTTTAAACCTAGGCTAAAATAGACTCTTACAGACCAAAAATGGTTCTGGGATTTCTTTGTAGTGTAATTTAGATGTCATATCTAATTTGCTGTCATGACTATTGTTTCACTGTGCAATTTGTATGTCGTTTTGAATGGTAAAGGCATCATAGCTTTATTGAATTAAACCTTCTGTCTTTATTTAGGGTCTGATGTTACATGTTTGTGCATTTATATTTGTGCCTCAAAAGCTGCTTGACATCCAGTAGAAAAAGAACATGCTCTTTTGATAGGTTTGCTTAAATCGCAGCAAATATAAACATAAATTGGAAAAATCCTCTCCAAACTAAAGAAGCAGAATAACTATTATTTTTGCCCTTACAGGGCAGAGATACCTAAATGTGCTATTTTATTTTCAAATTATAGAATGGCTGATAGTTCTTTAACCTAAAAGCCTTTATGGTTGATTGTACACATCCATTTTTTTTTTTAAACCAGTCTCGGGCTTGAACTCAAGGCCTGCACACTGTCCTTGGACTTTCTCAAGGCTAGCACTCTACAACGTGAGGCACAACGCCACTTCCGGCTTTTTCTGTGTATGTGGTACCAAGAAATTGAAGCTGGGGCATCATGCATGCTAGGCAAGTACACTACCACTAGGCCACACTCTCAGCCCAAATCCATTTCTACCCCTAAGAAATGCACTTTTCAGTCTTTGTGAAGCCTATCTCAAATACAAGATATTCTTCTACATCTCACAAAGAAATGAGAACATTCTTTGACTTTAGCTCATAAAAGGACAAAGGCTATCTCACCCATTCCATAAGACTCAATTTAGCATTGATCTGTCTATATGTAGTTGTCTTTTTGGTCCTGGCCTATGAGTTCAAGTTCAAAAGTCAGCTAAGAAGACTAACCACAGTGGAAAGCCTCCCACTAGACCACTGGAATAGCCTTTTAAGTAATTTTTAGTGCATGAAATTTCATAAAGTTTTTACTAGATAATTACACTTCCTGATTTTGTAATTAGTGGAAGTACATGCAATTACATAATAATTATGATAGTAATTACGTAATTAAGATGTATAATTATGTAGTAAAAAACATCATGGAAATAAAACTATCTACTGTGTAAGCACAATACATTTTAAAAGTAAATTCACTAGCTCGACTGTTTAAAAATACTTTTCTTCAAAATAAAGTGATTAGCTCATATTATGATCTAACTGCTTGAAAATAGTTTAATATTTTCTCCTTCATTGGTGATAGAAGTGTGTATTTTCAAAGTACATGAAAGAAAATTTTATCAGGTTGTTCCCAATCTCACTATTCAAAAGAATGACAATACCTTTTGCAATTGAAGACCACCCAAGTTTGCTTTATTACCTCCATACTGCAACACCTGGTGTCCTTATTTGTGTTGCTGAACTATCACTGTGAAAGGGAAAAGGAAGTGGCAGGCTCAAAGAAAAGGCACATAATTCAAATCCAGAAGTTTGCTGTCCAAATATATAGCAACTTTCATAAACTAACTTAGCTTGCCTAAAGAGAACAGAAGAAAATGTACAGAGACAAGATGCTTCTATTTCAGGGCAAAGCAATTAAGGTCACAATTTCCTGGGAAAATGTGCTTTCTCTTCTGTTATCCTGTAAAGTCATCTTTAGTTAAAAACAAAACAAAAATGAAAACAAAATTGGCAGTCCTCAGAGAAATGAAATGTGATGGGGATCCATGGTACCAATAGAAAATATTATTGTCATTACTGTAGTGAGCATAGAAACAGCACACAAAAGTCAGCAATAGCAGGAAAAGTAAATCTCAACGCTTTACTCATTTATTTATTTTCCTGATACCAGTATCTGAACTTCCTGGGATTGCTTGCTTGCTTGCTTGCTTTGCTGGCTCCCTACCATTTCAGCCACACGTTCACCTCAGCTTTTTGATGGTTATTTTCAAGATAGAGCATCACAGATTTTTCTGACTAGGCTTCAAACTATGATTCTGTGGACTGTAGCTTCTTGAGTAGCCAGGATTATAAGCATGAGCTACTGGTGCCTGGTTGCAGAGGACATTTTAATGGCAAAAATGTAAGCAAAATAATTGTGTTTCTATTAAAAAGTAGTTCAAGACCATGACATTTTCACAAACACAATAAATCAATGCTGTAATAAAGTTCAGGAAGGAATGAGTGGCCCTTACATGAAAAGAGTAGAGAGCTATATTCCAGTTCTCTCATTAAGCTCCTAAATTGGAGAAACTGAAAGCTATTTTGAAAAGTTTGAATTTGCTTCTCCTGTGTTCCTTCCAAATAACAAGAAACAAAGTGGAAGAGCTTTTGTCCCTTCTTGGGCCTTTGTTAGCTCAAAAGACTAGGCTGCGACAAGAATATTACCTTAAAATTGAGAAGTCCTTCTAAAAGCTGTACATTTGTCATTTTCTCATGTTTTACCAAAAAAGACAGCCTTAATAAATGAATTAATGAAATGGAAGTAGGCATCAGTTATCGAGAGGAGAATGTGTCAGAACAGGGCTTTCCAAGCTTTAATATGCCTAGGAATCACTTGAGGAATCTTGTTAAAATGGGAGTGCGACTGCAGTAGGTCTGGGAAGATCTAATATTTTACATTTCTAACAAGTTCCTAAATGATGCCTATGTTTCCGGTACACTGATCACACTTTGAGGAACAAGGTTACATTTGACTTGAGAAAACAAAATGTATGGAGAAAAAGATGATCTGAGTTCATTACTAGGTTATTTTCTTACTGAATTGTTTTATTACTTTTTGTTGGGTAATCTCTCATAACATTTTAGCGCTTCTAGTTTTTCTTTTAGTGCTGGTTCTGGGGCTTGAACTTGGGGCCTGGGCATTGTTCTTGAACTCTTTTGATCAAGATTACCAGTGCTCTACCACTTGAGCCAGAGCTTCACTTTTGGCCTTTTGGAGCAGTGAATTGGAGATGAGTCTTCTGGGCTTTCCTGCTCAGGCTGGCTTCAAATCATGATCGTCAGATCTCAGCCTCATGAGTAGCTAGAATTATGAGTGTGAGCCCACTGGTACTAGATTTGTCTTTGTTTCTTTTTGAGGCAAGGATCTCATTGTGTACCTCAGGCTGGGTTTGAACTCATGCTGTAGTATAGGTTAGTCTTGAACTCCTCTTTCCTTCTGATGGCATCATAAATACTATCAAGTCCAACTGAATTCTTTACTAAGAACCCTGGAAGTGGAGCACTGGCTCAAGTAGTAGAGTGCTAGCCTAGAGCAAAAAAGAAAGCAATAAATAAATCTGGCCGCTGGTGGCTCAAGTCTATAATCCTAACTATTCAGGAGGTTGAGATTTGAAGATTGCGGTTCAAAACCAGCCAGGCCACCAAAGTTCGCCAGACTCTTCTATATCTAATTAACTACCAGCGGCGCTGTGGTTCACATGGTAGAGTGCTAGCCTTGAGCTGAAGAGCTCAGGGTCAGCTCCGAGGCAGAGGTCAAGCCCCACAACGACCCCTCCCCCCTAAAAAGCAATGGATGCTTAATAATAACTTAGAAATTATCCTCCATCTCCTGACTAGTGGAGATTACAGATATGCAACATCACATTTGGCCCCTTTTTTTTTTTTTTTGCCAGTCCTGGCTTGAGCTCAGGGCCTGAGCACTGTCATTGGACTTTCTCAAGGCTAGAGCTCTACCACTTGAGCCACAGCACCACTTCTGGCTTTTTTCTATGTATGTGGTACCAAGGAATCGAACCTGGGTCTTCGTGCATGCTAGGCAAGCACTCTACCATTAGGCCCTGGCCCTTCTTCAGAGGGTTTCATTCTGGCATATCCTAAACTCTCACTTTTCTATTTTCTAAGTCCTTTATGCATATGTATAATCACTTTCAAATAATGAACAACTATGTAATTATGCTGTATATTTAGCCTCATATCCTAAGATAGTAAAACAACTAAGAACATTAGTTATTTGTAAAGAAAAATCAATTTTAAAGTTCTTTGCCTCAAAATCTATTTTGCGGGGCCAGGATTATGCCCTAGTGGTAGAGTGCCTGCCTAGCATGAATGAAGCCCTAGGTTTTATTCCTTGGTACTGTTAACATACACAGAAAAAGCTGGAAGTGGTGCTGTGGCTCAAGTGGCAGAGCATTAGCCTTGAGCAAAAACTGTCCAAAGACAGTGCCTAGGCCCCGAGTTTAAGCCCCAGGAGTGGGAAAAAAAAATCTATTTTGCAAAAAATTTGTTCAAAATTACTAAAGATATAAATTTAAGAAGAACAAACATGCTTGATTTAATTTGTTTACTTTTATATGTTTTTGGTATGTGTGAACTGCATTTTGTGTGCACTATGCCTGGTATTAGTTGTTAAAAGTACAAAAAAAAGTACAGAAAAGGCTCATTTTTAAAACCCACCATTTTTTTCAGTGAGCTAACTCAATCCATGGCTTTAAAAAGTGGCATAAGAAGTTTGGCAGTGGTGGCTCATACCTGTAATCCTAGCTACTTTGGAGGCTACAATCTGAGGACTGTGATTCAAAGTCAGCCTGGGCAGAAAAGTCTCCGTAAGACTCATCTCCAATTAACTACTCGAAAACTGACAGTGGAGCTCAAGTGGTAGAGCACTAGCCTTGAGCAAAAGAGCTCAGGGACAGAGCCCAGGCCCTGAGTTCAAGTCTCCAAAACCAACTAAAGTAAGAAAAAGTGGACCAGATAGATAGGTACTCTCCAACAAAGCCTTTGTTGTTGTTGTTGTTGTTCTAGTCTTGGAGCTTGAATCTAGGGCCAAGGAGCTGTCTTTCCTGCCTGGGCTGGCTTTGAATAAGATCTTCAAATTTCGGCCTCCTGAGTAGCTAGAATTACATAAATGAAACACCAGTGTCTGGATTACAACTTTATTTTTAATACTCAGGGTTTAACAGGCGTTAATTGTCTGAGAGGGACTCTGGTAGTTCTTTGCTTTTTTTACTCCAGTCTTCCTTTTTTTTTGGTTGGTTTCTGGGCCTGGACGCTGTCCCAGTATCATTACTCCAGTCTTTCTACAACAACAAAACTCTCACTTATGTTTTAAGCAGTTTGAGAATACAGTGGAAATCCTTCACATTGAAACTTGTCTTGAGATCCTTAAAAATCTCCAATTCCCCATCCAGACTAAAGCATGTCATTTCTTCTACAAAACTCTTAGCTTCTGGTTTTAAAAAGATACCACCCTTTTAGACCCCTTCATGGTTTGGTCCGAGCTATTGTCTTTCTTTCAGAGACCATTTTCAAAGAAGTAATACAACTGTTAGCACTTTATGAGTGCAACTATTCAGCTGATAGTGAGCAGAACAGGACCTTGCAGCAGTGTGAGTGCCACAGCAGCGAGCTTGGTTCACTCACTAGTTAAGTGACCTGATATTTCTTCACTTCAATTCAAATGTGGCATCAGCAAAATGATAGGTACATGCCACTTGCCTCCAGTAGCACTTACAAAGAGTTGAAGAGCTACTTTCAATCTGCAAATGTCAAGGAACTCTCATAACTTTATGGCAGGTCTGACTCAAGTCAAGCAATACATGCAGTTCTGGAACTTTACCTAAAATTGCTCCCCACTCATGACCAGAACTGTTTCCTAGGACTAATTGTTTTAAAGTTCTTGAAATGGCTTATAGGATCTTATTTTCCACTAAGAACTCTCACCAAATATTCAGTGAGCTGGCTATAAGAATCAACTCTCAGTCTCAACGAACTTAGTGAGAAAGAGAAAGAATAATAAAACAATTCAAGACAACTTCAATGAGAAGGGTACACAAGAAAGTCATATAGGAGAGCAAAAGCAGAAAATATTTATGTAACTCAGTTCCTTAATCAATATAATGGGCACGATTGAGTGCTGCATCACAGGGCTGTTGTGTGTACCTGTGTCCCACATGTGATAGGACATTAGAAAAATGTAAAGCACCATCCAAAGGAACACAGAAATTGGAAATGCCGACAGACATTACCATCCTAAAGAAAAGGCAGAATAGGCAATAACATGGATAGAGGCTGGGTTCTAGTGGCTTACACCTGTAAGCTTAGCTACTCAGGAGGCTGAGATCTGCAGATCATGGTTCAAAGCCAGGCAGGAAAATCTGTGAGAGTCTTATAGGCAATTAACCACTAGAAAACCAGAAGTGGAGCTCTGGCTCAAAGTGGTAGAGTGCTAGCCTTGAGCACAAAACCTCAGGGACAGCATCCCAGCCCTGAATTCAAGCCCCATGACTGACAAAAAATAATAAGATGAATAGGTAACTTTAAGAAAGCTAATAAGGAAACAACTGAGAGCAAAGCTCAGGAGAAGTGAAAGCATTTCACCTGGGTGAGGGCCTGAGGCACAAAGCTACCTCTACAGGCACAGTGTATGAGGCTGAGCAACAGCAGGCTGCCCACAAGCCTTTGTGAAAACCGAGGGTGAGCTGAAGATAGATCTTCTAGGTTTCAAGACATTCCTATTAAGAAGTCAGGCTTCCTAACAGATGCTGCATGTAAGGTAAAGTCACCATCTATTTTAACTTGTGCTGCAACTCTAATTACTTCTTTTAACAGTGCTAAATCCTTGTGCTCCAGTTCTGGCAGACAAATGCCAGATGGGGTTTATAGAAAAATTCACCAAGTAGAACATCTGTTATGGTAGACTCCAAAACTGATGCTGAAGTATAGGAGAAATCTGAAACCTTTTCGTTTGAGATTATGAAGTTATGTGGAGGCATAGTCATTTTTTGGTTAATTTTTATTTCCATTTTTATTTTGCCCGTCCTGAGGATTCAACTCAAGATCTGGGTGCTGTTTTGGAGCCTTTTCTCTCAAGTCTAGTGCTCTAAAACTTTGAGCCAGAGCACCACTTCCAGTTTGCTGCTTGTTAATTTGAGATAAGACTTTCCTGCCCAGGCCGGCTTTAAAATGGAAATCCTCAGATCTCAGCCTTCTGAATAGCTAGGGTTATAGGCATGAGCCACTGGCATCCAATCACACCCTCTAAAGAGACAATTAAGTCCAAAATGGGTCTTAGGAAGGGCCCCAATCCAGTCATGGGTGCCCTAGTAAGAAAAAAAAGTGCAGAGTGAAGATATGGGAAAATGGCCATCTTCAAAGCCAAGGAGAGATGCTGCAGATGACAACAACCTTGATGTCACAATAGAGGCTAGAAAGCAAGCCTACAGAACTGTAAGAAAACACTCTTCTACTCTTTAATCCACCCAGTCCACCCGGTCTGTGGTAGTTTGTAGTAGGATAGTATTGTTAGCTTGCTAGGACTACTGTAACAAATAGCTGACACATGATTAAGAGGAGGTTAGCATTTGGGAAGAAAGAGTAAGAATGGAAAACAAATTTCTGTCTAGAAATAAAGACTAAACCTTGAAGTAAAATGGCAAGGAGTGGCTCCTTCTCTTTGTTTCTGAGGCAACTGGACCAGGTTGATGATAACATGCAAGCCATAGTACATATCAGGCCATACCATTGCTGCGGAATCACTCATTGCTGCTGAATCTTCTTTCCCCAATTCACTCTAAACTCACCCAGGGCAGGGAGTAGCAGCTATCCATCTTGCTTCCCCTAACACAGGATCTACAGGTATATATTCTTTTTTTTTAAACTGTTGTTGAATAAGCAACACAAAAAAGGTTCCATTGAGAAAAGTAAAAGACTTTCCCCCCCCCTTCCTGTATTTTTCAGCAGACCTAAATCTAGGCAACTAGGCAAAGATTTGAAGTGATGTACCATTTCCCAAACTGTTCACTTATCCCTACTCAGGCCAAGGCACCATGGGATGAGGCAGCCAACAAGGACCATTTCGTGCTGCTATCCTGGAAATGGATTTTTACTTCATCTATTGCCACAATGTTCTTCTAAAACCTCCTTTGGACCTATTATGCCATCTGTGTACATTCTGGAGCGGTTACGGTAATAACGCCAAAGCCCACAGAAATAAGATTTTTAAAATGTTACGTCGTTACAGTGAACATGCAGTAAACACTTCACCAAAGTGAATAACAGTCCTTTACCATTTTAAAGGAAAGGGAAAAATACCAAATGGGGTTAATTCACATTATGGACTAATGGCCTGTAAACTTTCATTTGAAAGCAAAGCACATAAAAAGCTTTGACACAGCTACTTTTCACTGTAAAAATAAATAAACCTCTTTCAAATAATTTGTATGTGTTTTTCCCCCAAGTCAAGTCAAACTGCCACGTTTCAAACTAAAATTAAACCCACCATCTTGTTACAACTCTGAAAATGTGGGTTTTATAATGGAAATGGTAAAACAGTTTCAGTGAAGGAAATGTTGCTAGGAACTGACAGTAAAGAAAAGACTCTTCAACAAGACTCCATATACCAACAACATGGTACTTGTTGACTGATGATGCTAGGATTTTTCATTCTAATGATACCACTGTCATTTTTCACAAGTTTTTTGATGTTAACATCTACTGGTATTCTGGTCTTGGTTCAAATTGAGGAAATATACCTGTACTGCAGTTTGAACAGATTTTAAATTCCTTTTTTTTTTTTTTTGCAGTTTTGGGGCTTGAACTCGGGGCCTGAGCACTGTCTTTGGGTTTTCTCAAGGCTAAAACTCTACCACTTGAGCTACAGCACCACTTCTGGTACAGAGGAATTGAACCTGAGTCTTCCTGCATAGTAGGCAAGCACTCTATCACTAGGCCACACTCCTGGCCTTTAACTTCATTTTTTTACGTTTTTTTTTTTTTTTTTGCCAGTCCTGGGCTTGGGCTCAGGGCCTGAGCACTGTCCCTGGATTTTCTCAAGGCTAGGGCTCTACCACTTGAGCCACAGCACCACTTCTGGCTTTTTGCTATATATGTGGTACTGAGGAATCGAACCCAGGTCTTCATGCATGCTAGGCAAGCATTCTACCACTAGGCCAAACTCCTGCCCCCCCTTAACTTCAGTTTTAAGAAGGCCTTCCTTGAGAAACAGAGAAGACCGAATTTCAGTTCCTCTTAAAAAATAAGAAGTGAGTTTTTATACATATTATTAATGACTTAAGTATATAGAACTCCCCCCTTATAATTTATTTTCCTCGGCACCACAGACTATTTGTTCTTCCATGTCCTCTATGGTTTGTATTAAGTTCTTTTTTAAAAATCTAGAATCCATTAAACTTATCTGTTCAGGGTAGCCAGGAGAGAGGTTTCCAAACTTTTCTTTTTTTTTTTTTGCCAGTCCTGGGCTTGAGCACAGGGCCTGAGCACTGTCCTTGGACTTTCTCAAGGCTAGAGCTCTACCACTTGAGCCTCAGCACCACTTCCAGCTTTTTTTCTATGTATGTGGTACCGAGGAATCGAACCCAGGTCTTCATGCATGCTAGGCAAGCACTTTAACCACTAGGCCAAACTCCCGGCCCTCCAAACTTTTCTTTTTCTTTTTTTTTTGTCAGTTGTGGGACTTGAGCTATGGGCCCGGGCATTGTCCCTGAGCTCTTCAGCTCAAGGCTACTGCCCTACCCCTTGAGTCACAATGCCACTTCTGGTTTTCTAGTGGTTAGTTGGAGAAAAGAGTCTCATGGGTTTTAGTGGCCGGGCTGACTTTGAACTGAGATCATCAGATCTCAGCCTCCTGAGTAGCTAGGATTACAGGTGTGAGCCACTGTGCCAGGCTAAGGGGTTTCCAACCTTGGCTGCCTAGTAGAATTATCTGAAAGGGCTTTCTAAAAATTTATCAGTTCCTAAGCTTTATATCATACCTGAATTTGAGTGTCTGAGCACAGAATTCGTGGACTTGGATTCTGTACTATGGCCCAAGCAACACAAAGGAGATTGTTATCAGATGTCATTTATTAGGAAACTTCTGCATCAGATCCCCTGGTATTTATGAATCAGAATTTGAGTTTAAATTCTACCAGTAAGCTAGGCACTAGTGGCTGGCTCATGTCTGTAATCTTGCTGCTCAAGAGGCTGAGATCTGAGGATTATGGTTTGAAGCCAGCCCTGACAAGAAAGTCCATGAGATTCTTATCTCCAATTAACCCCCCCCCACACAAGCTAAAGTGGAGCTGTGACTCAAAGTGATAAAGCAGTAGCCTTGAGCTAAAAAGCTGGGATAGCATCCAGGCCCTAAATTCAAGCCCCAGGACTGTCACACACAGACACAGACACATTGCGCCAGTAACAAATACTCTGATACCACTTAACATTATAGCATGATCTGCCAATGCCCTAAGTGTGTAAAATTCACTCCTTCCTAAACTATAATTTAGGAATAATAAGCAGGATGAAGCTCAAAGAAAAAATGGTTTCAATAGCTCAAGTTCAACAAATAAAACAAAAGTGTTCTTGGAACATTTCACGAAGTTCCTTCTTCCAGACCCATACATTTTGTACCCTTCTTGTTTCATTTTATTTCATCTTCTGACAATGTAAATGAGCCTGTCAATTCACTTACTGCCATTTTTTTGCCCTGATTTGCTGAGTAGTATGTTAGAAACAGACAACAACAAAAAAGCATCCCATTTTTTAAACGTTTAAAATGGTATGACAGTAAACAGTATGAGTAATACAAATTCTAACAATAGCTTTTCTCCTTACAAGCAAAGAACTTCCAAATGGCTACCATATTTTCTCTTTTTATTTTCTTCAGGAAAACCCTGTATGCTACTGGATGTTCTCCAAGAAGCTGGGCTAAATCCCCAGATGTTCTGAATAATTCTCCATGTCTCCAAGAGTCACTAGACTTTTTGAAAACTGATGATGAATGACCAATCTGAACTCTCAGGGAAGAAATTCAGAGCTGTGTGAAGAGGACTATATCCCTGGGGAATCTAAAATCGTCTAGGGAACAATCTAGGATGGATAGATTCAGAAGAAAGTAATGGGGAAGCAAGTTCTAATATATTCATTACCCAAAACGGATAACTGATCTGACAAAAACAAACCATGTATCAGAGAATCAGTACTTAATTTATCCGACTCACAATCAACTTTAAGAAAAAAAAAATGTTGGGGCCAAAAGAAAACATCTATTAAGTGATACTAGCCGTGAACAAATTTCTAAAACCTGGTTACTAATTCTTCTGAAATAAGCTGTGGTGATGCTTGCTGAACATATAAAGACAAAAAGACTAATATTTAAGCCAAGTCTTTCCTTAGCTGTAAAATATTTTATATCCAAGGGCAGAGAAACCAACAAGACATTACTAATTTATGTCCTATTTGGAGATCAAACAAGTGAAGTTAATCATGTCTGGGGTTGAAAACAGACCAAATCAAGGGCTACATGGGCATTCTTATGTGAGAAAAATCCTGCAACAGTTGTAGATTTTTCTATGCTGTTAAGGTTGCCTCCAGTCCTAATACACCGACCAACAAAATGCTGAATTGATATTCGCTGACAAACAACATAAACACTCTGTAGGTAACTAATAAGAAAAATGTGTAAATTTGCCTTTTTTATTTTTTCCAGGTAATAGAAAAGTTGTCAATGTGATTTTCAGGTAGGAAGAAAAAACCATGCACTTGTCATGACATTTTCAAATACTTTAAGTTATGTAACAAAGCCTTTTCCCAGACCCATTAAGTCCCACGGTGCCTGAAGTCTTGTATAAGGAAACACCGGGTGCAGAGGGTTCCAGGCAGCAGCTGATCATATGGGCTGAGGTGCCTATATACTCTCTTAGGATGGAGTCAATAAAAGAACTCCACCCCATTCCCCTCTCTCAAAATGAACCTAGGCTTTTAGTGAACAGCAGAGACACACTCCAGGCCTATTTTTTTGTGGTAATATCTGGTTTTTGTAGGCCCAATGATCACGTTGCCTTATGCTTACTTTATTACAATTACTAAACTCTATAGAAAATAGCATTTTCAAAATATAGCACTTAAAGAGTCCTTTCTGAATCGTTCCTCCCCCAAAGCCTTGCTTTAATAGAGAACAATGAGAGACAGGCTGTGGGGGCCAAAACTGGGGATTCCTATGCCACCGCCCCTCATGCAGGGGATCCCTGTGTTCACAGAAGCCCCCACAGCCTGCTTCTGAGACAGCAGTGTGATGCTGCGTGAACAGCCTGACACAGTAGGTCTGGCTTTTATGATGCAAATTTCCACTTTAAACTCAAAGGTAATTACAGTATTTTAACGTACCTTTCTCATGATCGGCAAATTTCTCCAGTGCATAGTCCACATCAAAAATGTACCGGTAAAAGCACAGCTGGGTGTACAGGGACTTGTCAGAATACTGCAATATAACAGAAAATAAATGAATACTACTATTGGGCGGTGCAATGGAGATCACTCTCAGCAGAGTGTATTCCCTAATTTCAACTTCCATATCAAACAGCATCTTTTATTTTTCCTTTTAAAGAAAGGGGGTGAATAAGGAGAGAATCATACTAGTGGTTTGTCCTCCTCATAGAGCATACGTGTGTATGCTTTCATAATTCAGAATAAATCCCCACTTCGATCAGAGATTACTACTTGCGAAGCTGCAGACTGATTACTCCTGCTGTCAAAAAACTGATCTTGTCAAATTGTAAATTCCTATGCACTCGTGACAATTTGCACTATTAATTGGGAAAAGTGGTACTGTGCTTTCTTAACTGGGACCTGTCCATTCTAGTAGGAAGTTAAACAATCTGTGAAAACCATTTAACACATATTGCTAGACTATGTGCCCAAATGTCTGACTTGTGCTGACAATCCACTGCTGATACTCACAGATACAACACTGACAACACTGACAATTAAGCATAGACTCAAGTATCTTGCTTTTTCTTTTTTTTTTTTTTGCCGCTGTGGGGCTTGAACTCAGGACCTGTATGTTATCCCTGAGCTCTTCTGCTCAAGGCTACCACTCTACCACTTTGAAACCATGATCCTCACATCTCAGCCTCCTGAGTAATTAGGATTACACACGTGAGCCACCAGTATCCAGGTCAAGTATCATTTTGACCACTCTCGAAGTATGATCGTTGAGTAGTCTGTGAAGGGAAATAATCAAGTTTTCCATTCTCCCTAGCAAAACCACGGTTCATGACTTTGGCAAGTTCTAATTTAATAAAGCATAAGAGACATGTCTGTTCTACTGTTCATGCAACAAACAGAACACCAAACTATTTAGAGGTACTGTGTACTATCCTAAACTGTGTCTCATCCTGTGTGGGGTAAGCACAGGCAGTCACTTCGCCCACCAAGGGAACCAGCTGGTAATCGCATTCAAATGCACATTCAAATTTCAATTAACTGTTCTAGGAACTTTGTTTCCATCTTCCTGTAGGAATAGATACCTAAGAAACATTCTAGCTGGAGAATGATGAGTTCGAGTTGAGTTCTACCAAGGTGAAACAACAAACCTCTCAGAACTTCTCAAATGAGAAACTCAACACAAACTACCAGTTCTCCTTTGCTGCATAGAAATAATATATCATTTACCCAACATTGATTGAGCAACTACTATGTGGCAGGTCCAGCATCACTGATGATGGATACACAGTTCATTCACATAGTAAGCACTCTGTAGATGTTGGATGGATGAATGAATTGACAAAGGAATACAACAGCCAAGTCATTTGTACAAATGAAGCTGAGCCAGGTGGTATTCCAAGACTAGTATGTGACTAGGAAAATTACTATCTACAAGTGGCTGTGGAAATGGTACTAGTTTTGAAGGAAATCTTTTTCGGTAACTAAGTAGTAGATCCAAAGTGAGTCTCAGTGCTAGAGAAACAACTGAACTCGAGTTATTAGAGTTCATGATTCACCTTCCTGCTCACCCCCACTATAAAAGCTGTTACTAAATTTGGGGTATTTTAAACTTCTTTGGCCATGGTATCTATAAGGGTATCTATAAATATTAGGTTGCAGAAATAAGCTCACATGAAGCTATTCACCGGTCAGGGCTATTGTCTTTTGTGTGTGTGCATTCCCTTCTGTGACTCTCTCTTTACCTGAACCTATTTTAAAAAGTATACACCTAGAAGCCTATTTTATTTCTTATTAGCTATTCTACAATATGCATCATCATTATACTATTATACACCAGTTATTTTTAGCGAGTCCTGATTACTGCTTCCTGGGGGAAAAAAAGGAGGACGACAGCGATTAAGTTATTTGTTTAGTTTTTTAGATTCAGCAGTAATTGCTGGTACACATCTCCCTGACTGCACACATGCTGCAGGTTGAATAGAACACTGAAATTACCTCCTTCATAATAGTTTGTTTTGATAATGTATTGTGTGTCGAGATGATGAGAAACAGTTGCTGTCAATTTGATTAGCCATTATATTTTTATGTTAATTGCCATTATTGGGTCCATTCTGTTTAGTGTCACCATAGAAGCCATACAATGTTAGCATAAATAACAAATTGGAGTAAATTAGGAAGATATATTTTTGCCAATTCATTTTAATTGCCCCTCAGTCCTTCCGTTGGTTAACGCAGCTGTTGACCCATAATAAGCGCTGGGTCAATATAGCTGCTTGTCAATTCAGAAATGCAAAGTGCTGTGTTGCTGGTAATGGATATACAACAACCTTTGCCAGCCAACTGAAGCAAACGAGTGACAACCCACATGAAGGAATAAAGCGCCAGCCATGGAGTTTAGTGACCTGATATTAGTAGGCAGGCTAATTGAAAGTCACTGCCTAAATGGATAAGGAAAATAGGAAAAAAAAATAAAAAGGAGTTATATATTTTTTAAAAATATACCAACACCTCCTGCCCTTTTGATTCCTGACATATTTTGCAATTAGTAAACTGGTAGAAAACAAAAGGCCCTATTAGATTTTCAATGTCAAATACAATTAAGCAGATTTAAAGAACACACAGGAAACAGAAAACTGTAGTTTAAACGAACAAGAACACCTACTTTTGTTTTCTTGATTTCGCACCATTAATTTGTGATCACTTGGAGGTTTTCTCCCCTGCTTAAATCTTTACCCTCTTTCCTTTTTTGCCTTTGATGATAAATTCTTCTAATCAAGAAACCTGAAACCCTTTAGTCTTCTCTGAGATCTTCAGTGAGTTTTTTCTCACACTTAAATGCTCATTTTGACTGTACAAGATTGGATGGAAAATACTTCAAGAAAATAAGATGATATTTTAACATTTCTTTCTCTCTCCAGCTTTCACTTATTGGTTTAAAATGTTCGATTTCTTGCTCTTTCCTTGAAAATTGCACTCAACACAGTGCCTAGGCTTCTTTCAGTCTTCCTTTATAGTTAGAACATCATGCACCAAAGTGGCCGATTGTGATTTAGTAAGGACAATGCTGAGCTGAAATAGCTACTGTACGTATCACGCTCTGCATTCAAGTTAGTTGCTTGGAGTGTTACCAGAGTAATAAGTGTGGGCCACAGGCGCACTCAAAAGCTGATACACACACAGGGGTGGGGAAGGAATTCTGCTTCTTTACCCAGCATAGGGGAGGCACTTGGAGAAGATTTTGGAAGAGATGAAAGAAAAAGGAAAGTGTGTTAATGTCACTGTTTTCCATGGATTCTTTGTGAAGCCTGTAATCAGATTATCTGAGAAACAATGCAAATTTCATACCCTTGAAGTCAAACTATTTTATAAGAAGGTAGTCCTATTTCCATTTACTGATATGACCAAATCTCCCTCCTGAGATTTATGATTAGGTTCTGTTAGCAGAGGTCCCTCACCTGGCTGCACATTGCAGTCATCCTGGGAGCTTTTCCAAAAGCTCAGACTTCACCCCTGGGAACAGCTAAATGGGACTGTGGGATGGAGGGCTGGATATGGACATTTTCAGGGTTCCCAGGTAGTTCTAGCAAGCAGTTGGAGATGAGAACTGCTGTGATATGTATTTTAGATATATTTTAGAACCATGGACTGTATCCCTCTAACATGGCTTGAGATAAAAGAATTTTTTGAAGATGCTTGCTTACTTAAGCAAGCTATTTAGAGAGAAGGCTAGCATATACAGTTATGGAAAATACAGGGCTGTGTTAAGCCTGACTTGTATTTTTGGGGAGGTGGGCAGTATGAGGTTTGAACTCAAGGCTTTGTACTTGTGAGGCAAACACTCCACCACATGAGCCACATTCTCTGACTTCTACTTTTATGTGGGTCCTTTTTACTGAATTTTATATACAAATTCTAACTGTAAAACTCAAGGAACAAAATAAATATATCTTGATGAGAACATTCAGAGAAGCACAGCAGTGCCAGAGCTCCCCAGTAGCCCCCCTCATTTCATTTCCTGCTATCCTAATCTTCTCAAAGATAACAATAGATGAGCCTTTAAAAAAGCCAGGTGTTGGTGGCTCAGGCCTGTAATCCTTGATACTCAGAAGGCTGAGATTTGAGGACCATGGTCCAAAGCTAGCCTGGGCAGGAAAGTCCATGAGACTCTTATCTCCAATTAACCAGCAGAAAAACAGAAGTACAGTTGTGGATCAATGTGGTAGAGTGCTAGCTTTGAGCAAAAGAGCTGAGGGACAGCACCCAAGCCCTGTGTTCAAGCCCCGTAAGCAAACAGCAGCAGCAACAACAAAAAAGTTTTCACTCATTCTACAGATAGCAAGCATTTTGGAGACTTAATTTTTTGGCTATCAAGAACTGTGCTGCTGTGAACAGTCTAGTAGCACTGTTTAAAGCAGGTGTGGACACACTCCTGTTGATTGAAAAGCCCAGGAATAGGGCATGTAAATGTTCGGCTTTAACAGGTACTGGCAAACTTGTCTAAAGTGGTTTTAGTATTGACTCAACCAATTCTCTTTTAGGCTGGTCTGATGAGATAGATCATTACTTCAGCTTTCTAAGACTCTGCATAGGAATGTAAGCAGCCTCAAGTTCTCTACCTCCAAAACAAAAGAAAATGGCTAAAAGTACCACTATAAGTTGCCCCAAAGCATAACTTGCTTCCAAATGAAACACCTTGAGATATGAGGAGTTGGGCTTATGAACCCTGAGATAACTCACAGCAAAACCTCAAGTTACCTTTCTTGCACAACCCAAAACATGAAACGTCTATCTCCTCCCATCACCTACTTTCTTATTTTCACAGAAGTTCAATTCATTTGATTTAAGGCTTAACACTATCAAATCAGAAAGAGTTGGTTAAAACCTGACATGTATCCTCAAAGTATTTTGACTGTGAACCAGCATTGTTCTCCTAGGGGCACAGTTAATCCACGATTAACTAGAAACTCTGTGTGTGTGTGCGCGCGTGTGTGTGTGTGTGTGTGTTGATCTTGGGGCTTGAACTCAGGATCTGGATGCTCTCCTTGAGCTTCCTTGTGCTCAAGGCTAGCACTTGAGCCACAGCACCACTTGCCTACTTGGGCAGGTTTCAAACCACAATTTTCAGATCTCAGCCTTTCAAGTACAGCCACTGGTGCCTGCTATGACTAGAACTTTCTCCTTCCTTCCTTCCTTCCTTCCTTCCTTCCTTCCTTCCTTCCTTCCTTCCTTCCTTCCTTCCTTAGTTGTGAAGCTTGAACTCTAGGCCTGCGCTCAGTCCCTGAGTTCTTCAGCTCAAAGTTAGTGCTCTACTACTTGGAGTCACAGAGCCACTTCTGGTTTTCTGGTGGTTAACTGAAGATAAGAGTCTCAAGAACTTTCCTGCCTGGGCTGGGTTTGAACTGTGATCCTCAGATCTAAGCCTCCTGAGTAGCTAGGATTACAGGCATGAGCTGCCAGTGCCCAGCATGACTAGAACTTTCTAATGAAATTAGTTTTAATCCCATTAGTTTGCAAAAAGGTGATAATAAACTACATAGAACAGCATGGAGCAGACCCTGACAGAGACAGAGGTACATAGCTAAAAGTGAAAACCTGCCTGAGGACCACCTTCAGGGAAAACTGCCTAATAGCACCCTTACCACACATAGGATAGAACCACAACCCCTTGAAAAGCATTCTCCACACACCCCTCAGACACCAGCCTGCCTAAATACCTACTACACTCAATATCATCTGCCGCTGTACGCAGTGTGTCCTTTCTTCTTTAGTGCTCCGTATACACCATTCTGCCCTCGTTTTTGATTCATTTTTTTTCTAGTCTTCCCAACAAAGTCCCCAGATTCCTATTAGCTTCATCAAACCTTAATCATTATCATTTCTGGGAAACTTCTTGTGACTCCATGATCCCTTTAATCACTATCTACCTGACAGACCTGGCTGCCCCTTGTTTGAGTCCCTATAGCTTACTCAGTCTATCCTTCAGGCCTAGACCTCACATCCTAAAGAATCTTGGTTGATTTTATAAGTACAAGGCCAGGGATCATGTGTACACTTAGCCTCCGATGACTACAGAAAGAAGACAGCTATAAAACCTGTCTTGTATCTCCTATTTAACCTCAATGTATTGCCTAGTGATGTGCTAGTTCCTTGAATTATTGTTCATAATTAGCATATATTAATTGTACAAAAGGATAATTCACTGAAGTATTTCCATATACACATAGATTATACCTCCATCAAGTTTACCCCTTCTATGTACTTTTTCTTATTTCTCCCATCTCCTTATGCCTATGGTTTGTAATGGGCTTCACTAATGCTATTGTCATATGTAAAGTACTTCTAATATTGCTATCTCATATCACTCCTTTCCTTTTCTACTATCCACGATACCTCTCCCTCAAACAGTCCTATATTTACATTCGTATTATGTGAGTGGGCACACACACAGCACACCCTTGGAACCACAGTTTTCACCACTGAGGAAAAACCATGAATGCTTAAGATGCATAGAGCTTAAAGACAACTGAGAGAATGTTAGAATTAGGACTTCTCTGCATGGAGTTGAATAATAAGTGTGTAGGATTTATTTGTCTTTACCACACTTGGCCAAACCTACATTTAACGAATCTAGAAATAAGCCTGGCATTGGTAGCTCAGGCCTGCAATCATGGCTACTCAGGAAGCTAAGATCTGAGGACCCAGAGCTAAAGACCAAGCTTCAAAGCCAGCTGGGGCAGGAAAGTTGGTGAAAGTTGGTTATTTACAATAACCATCAGATAACCAGAATTTGGGCTATGGTCAAAAAGGTAGAACATTAGCCCTGAGCAAAAGATCTCAAGGACAGGGCCCTGGCCCTGAGTTTAAATGCCATAATCAACAAAAAAGGTAAATAAAAACATCTAGAAGATGGACTTACCATTTATGCATTTTTAATTCTAGAATCTGCATATGAGAAAAAATGTGGTATTTGTCTTTCTGAACCTGGCTTACTTTGCTTAAGAGTTCCATCCATTTCTCCAGGCGCTGAAGGCTCATGTCTATAATCCTAGCTACTCAGGAGGCTGAGATCTGAGGATCGTGGTTCAAAGCCAGCCTAGGCACTAAAGTCTATGAGATTCTTATATCCAACTAACCACCAGAAGACTGGAAATGGCACTGTGGCTCAAGTGGTAGAGCGCTAGCCGTGAGCTAAAGAGCTCAGGGAAAGCACCCAGGCCCAGACTTCAAGGTCCAGGACCAAAAAAAAAAAAAAAAAACCCAAAGACAACAACAACAACAAAAAAAGGGTTCCATCCATTTCCTGCAAATGATCTAAATCATATCTTGGTATCATGTGTATCACAGTATATCATGTATATGTACCTCTTCTTTGTCCTGAGTGCTCAGTCTTATTTCATAGTGAGCCACTATTGTGAATAGTGATGCTACAAACATGCATGTGTACAGGTACCTCTATGGTCTGCTGACATACATTCCTTCAGATATATGCCCAGGTGTGGGATACTAGGATCATAGGGTACTTCTATTTTTAGTTTTAATATATTTTTTATTGTAGTTAATAAAAGGGTTACATATTAATTCACATATATTGATACCCTTTCACATGTCTTGGTCCCCATTAACCGCCCCTCCACCACCCCTCCCCATCTTGGTTTTCCCCCCTTCCCTATCCAATTTCAAATAACCAAATACAAATAACTCCAACATATCAGATAACAAAGTGAGATACTGTAACAATATGAGATAACCAAGGGACAGCAAAAGAGATGAGAGATAACATAGTACATTAAGGACAACAATCATTCATTATATGGCTTTTGTTTCAATATCCTGGAGGTCTTTTCAATTAGCTCCATACTATATGGCCTTATGTATCAAGGTTTTGCTCTATTGCAGATCTCTGCTAGGAGAGCCCAAGGTTTCTACTGATTATGACAAATGAGGGAAACCATTAAGCCTAAGTTTCTTTGAGTCTGGCTTACTTCACTTAATATGATTTTTTCTAAGACTTTCCATTTCCTAACAAATGGGGCGATGTCGTTTTTTCTGACAGCAGCATAGAATTCCATTGTGTACAAATACCACAATTTGTTGATCCACTCATCAACTGAGGGACATCTAGGTTGGTTCCATATTTTTGCTATGGTGAATAATGCTGCAATGAACATTGTTGTGCTAGTGGATTTAGTATGCCCTAGTTTCTGGATGACTGGGTAAATGCCAAGTAGTGGAATTGCTGGGTCATAGGTGAGCTCTATGTTTAGCCTTTTGAGCCACTGCCATACTGCTTTCCATAGTGGTTGAATGAGTTTGCACTCCCACCAAGAGTGTAGTAGTGATCCCTCCTGGCCACATCCCCTCCAGCATCTGTTGTTATTAGTTTTCCTGATCCTTGCCATTCTAACTGGAGTGAGGTGGAATCTCAGAGTTGTTTTGATTTGCATTTTTTATGACCAGAGATGTTGAGCATTTCTTCATGTGTCTATAGGCCATTTCTATTTCTTCTTCAGAGAAGACTCTCTTTAAGTCTTTGGCCCATTTTTTAATGGGATGGTTGTTACTTTGGAGATTAGTTTTGGAGTGATTCAATTTTTTGAGCTGTTGATATATTTTAGATATGAGGCCTTTGTCCGTTGTTTGGTTGTTGAAGATCTTCTCCCACTCTGTAGGCTTCCTAATTAATTTACTAGCTATGTCCTTTGCCATACATAAGCTCTGCAGCTTAATGCAGTCTCACTTATCCAGCCTTTCTCTTATTTGCTGTGATACTTGGTCCTTATTAAGAAAGTTTCGACCTGTGCCAAGGAGGCCTAGTGTATCTCCTATTCCTTCTTGTAAAGTTTTCATTGTGTCAGCTTTTACCTCCAGGTCTTTGATCCATTTGAAGTTAATTCTAGTGCAGGGTGACAAAGAAGGATCCAACTTTAGTTTTCTGCAGGTGCTTAACCAGTTCTGCCAGCACAACTTGTTGAAGAAGCTGTCTTTCTTCCATTCTATTTTTTTGGCTCCTTTGTCAAAGATCAGGTGGCCATAGGTCTGTGGTTTAATATCTGGGTCCTCAGTTCTATTCCATTGGTCTTCAGGCCTGTTCTTGTGCCAGTACTAAGCTGTTTTGATAATTATAACTCTGTAATAAGAGTCTAAAGTTTGGAATTGAAATTCCTCCTGCGCTGTTCTTTCTGCTGAGAAGTGTTTTTGCTATACGGGGTCTTTTATTATTCCATATGAAATTTTGGATTGCCTCTTCTATTTCTTTAAAGAATGACATTGGGATATTGATGGGTATTGCGTTGAATTTGTAGATAGCCCTTGGCAAGATTGTCATTTTCACAATGTTGATTCTTCCAACCCAGGAGCATGGGAGGTTTTTCCATTTCCTTAATTCTGCTTTAATTTCCTTTTTTGGGGTTTCAAAGTTTTCATCAAAAAGGTCCTTTACATTCTTAGTTAAGCTCATTCCTAGGTACTTTATTTTCTTTGAGGCTATTGTGAAAGGAGTTGCTTTCCTGATTATTGCCTCGTTCCTCTCACTGTTGGCGTAGAGGAAGGCAGTTGATATTTTGAGGGTTAATTTTATAGCCTGCTACTCTTACAAAGTTTTGACTCAGCTCAAGGAGCTTGGGAGTAGTCTATAGGATTCTTTAAATACAGAATCATGTCATCTGCAAAGAGGGATAGTTTTATTTCCTCTTTCCCTACTTGGATCCCCTTTATGCTTGCTTCTTGCCTTATTGCACTGGCTAGGAATTCTAGTACTATGTTAAAGAGTAGTGGAGAGAGTGGGCATCCTTGTCTTGTTCCTGATTTTAGAGGGAATGGCTTTAGATTTTCACCATTAAGTGTAATACTAGCAGTGGGTTTGTCATACACAGCCTTTATTATTTTTAGTTTTTTTGAGGAACCTCTACAAATTTCCATGGTGGTTACTTTAGTTTCCATTGAATTTTTCCTAATGTATTAGTCTGTGTGTACTTCACTATGGCAGACTAGAATACCAGAAAGACTACTTGGGTTTGAGTTTGGCTAAAAGTTCATTATACCAATTAAATGAGGTGACATTGAACAAATTGCTTACACTATTAACCATTTTATTTTTTTCATCTATAAAAGGGATTAACAAACTTTTCAGAATTGTCATAAAGTATAGAACACCATGCAGAAAGCACCTGGCTTTTGAATGATATCCAATATATAGTGATACATGATAGATTTAATACTCTTCCCAATTTCATTATAAACTTTTGGGGAAGTTTGTATTCGTACATGGGTACAGAACCAAACAGAATACCATGCCTACTGCAGATTCTCTAGAAAGTCTTCTCTTGTAATATTGCTTCAATTTCTCAACATAAATGCCCCCTTTTACATGACTGCATTAAAAACTACTATTTCTTTGATGTTGCACTAAAGATATTTTTAGAATCCTAGTCCCTCTAAATTTCTATAAACCTTTACATCTTAAAGAAATGATCAGTCACAAAATGGCACAATACTTATGTGCATCTGCTCATACAAAATAATATTTATGACAATGGATTCCAGGAAATGGAAAACATTTTTTTTCTTTTTTAACTGTGGCAGTTTTCTTTGTTTGTTCTGTTTGTTTTATGTCTTTGGAAGTGAAAGAGGGGGCACAGATATAGAGGGACCAAGGGTGAGCAAATGGAGCATTGGTGCTTACCAGAGACTATGTGGAAAATGAACTGCACAACATGTGTGTGTGGTGATGGGAGGGGAACTGGGAAAGAGTAAGGGAAGGGATGACATTGTCCAAAAAGAAATGTACTCTTTATCTTACAAATGTAATTGCAACCCCTCTGTACATCACCAATATAATAACAATTACAAAATAATCAGTCTTGATTATGAAAAGGTTTAGATAAGCTTTCTTGTTGTTCTGGCTACTCAATTAAATTACTTAGTTGTCTACTCATCTTATTTGCAATAACCATTCACTTTGCTATTTTGCAAATATGGAACAACAGAGGGTGAAAAAAATACTGGCTTGCCAGCTCCACTATACTTCTTTGCAAAGGAAATTATTTCCATAGGCTACAGAAATAACTTATTTGGATTACTTCAATTAGTTCTAATACAAAACATTGCCACCACTTCATTAATCAGCCGCTTGTGAGGGTTACTTTTCCAAGAAGTCTTTTTTGGTAATTTGATTAGAAAGAATGGTGGTGTACATTATCATCTGATTCAGTATGTCCATCAAGTAGACAATTTACAGCAAGTTCTTGATAACGATGGTCTTTTAAAGAACACACAGTAATTTCTTCATTTCAGAATCCCACGTTTTGTAAAGACGAATTTATTTTTTCTTCAAAGTCTTTGGCAATACACGTTGCTGAATAAGCATTAGGAAATATTTCAGTACTTTAAGAGGCATTTCACTCTTTTCCTCACCCCACAGACAACCCCCCCAGAATGATGCAGTAATTAAAACCTAATTATTATCTTCATTTTAAACAAAACCTAAAGTGAATACCAATTAATAACAACATACTAATGAGCATCTGCTGTGATGAAATTGAATATGAATGTGTTGCAAATTTCGGGTAATTTATTTTTTTTAGGGGAAGTGCCACTGGTCGCATTCTGGTGCTAGAAGATTATATAGAATGTACACCATTTTCTATCAAGTCATTCTGCACATGGCAATTTCCATCTGAGGAGACAGAGCTGGCTTAACTACTGCAAATGTTGCAATATTCAAATATTGGCCATAGGGTCTTCACTGGGTCTGAGGATAATTGTGGGACTTTTCCTAGAATTTACTGCCCTCACTTTAAAGGTTCTCCATTTAAAAGTCATATTTCTAGGTTGACCCTCATGTTAAAAGGAAAGATTTGGATGTTGTTCCTATCTTTCATATAAGGATTTATGAATACCACAATGAAAATGTAAATACAAAATTTCAACCAGAAGTAACAGAAGAATTACCAGTCACAGCGTTGGATACCACTGAAACTTTCAGATACTGTAGTTTCAAATTCTGTATCTATGGTACAAACATGTAGGCTATGTCAATGCTATTCAATGTGTCCCATAGGTATGTCTCTGTATAATGTTTGAATCTACTCTTATTCGTCAACATACGTAGCCCATTAAAAATTTGAAAGACACGCTCACATATGCTACATGCCAACTAGGTTTTTGTTTTCTTTTTTGCCTGTTCTGGGTCTTGAACTTCTCAGGGCTGAGCCTGAGGCTCTTTGTGCTCAATACTAGTTCTCTACCACTTGAGCCACAGTGGCACTTTCAGGTTTTTTTCTGAGTAGTTTGAACTGTGCTTTGGACTGTTATCCTCAGATCTCAGCCTCCATAGGAGCTAGGATTACAGGTATGAGCCACTGGCATCTGGCCTATATGCCAACTTTTAAAACATCTAAAACTTCAACATATTAACTGAGGTTCCACTGAAGGATTGGAAAAAATGTTATAAAGGTAACATGTTACAAGGTAAATGTTATAAAAGTATTGATCACATATCATTTTACTGATGCAAGTTCTACACAAAAATTTACTGGGAAAAAACTTTCCTAGATTTGATAATTTCTAAGATTATTTTCTAAGTATAAACTAGGTAGAAAACCCTGAACTTTATTTTGCTTTCTTAGCTGCAAATGTAGCAACCGATTTCCTTGACAAATTTGACCAAATATATATATAAAAATGTCTCCCCCCCCACACACACCACACACACACACACACACACACACACACACACACACACACACACACACACACACACACACACAGAGAGGCAAACACACAGCAAAATGACACCTGGAATGTTTGGTTAGTTTTCTAATAATAACTGGTCTCTAATGGTTTATAATAAGGATATAACAGTTGCAAAAAGTAACAGACATAACTACTGTAAATAAATGGAACCATTTAATCTGACCTAGAGGTTAAGGTTGAACTCTTGGTTAGGTGACATCTCAGAATGATTTTTGCCCCAGATGGTGAAATAGGAGAAGGTTGTCATTTTGACCCAAGTAACAGGATGTTAGTCCAAGTCAGCTGTACTCATTAGATAGACAATTGTTCATTCATTTAAGTGATAACCTACTACATGCCAGGTACTATTCTATAAGTAATGCCTCCATCGGAGAACAAGAGGGAAACATAGTGAGATCTTATAAGCTTAGAATTTGGTGTAGGTACCTGTATTGCAATCTAGTTAAATGTGGATATTTCCATTCATCTATCCCTCTCTTGACATATATGTGTGTGAATGTCATATATACATACATATGTGTATGTGTATGTATGTATGTGCGCACGTGCGCGCGCGCGCACACACACACACACACACACACACACACACACACACACACACACACACACACGTGTATTTGCTTTTCTGAGACATGGTCTCACCATGTAGCACAAGCTGGCTCCAAACTTTAGATATTTCTATCTGTGCCTTCAGAAGTGCTGGGATTACAGGCTTGTGCCACCATATATTTGTATTAAAAACAATCAACAACAACAAAAACAAAACCCAGAAGTATATGGGCTTTTTTTTTTTACTTCTGATGACCACATTCATTTTCAATTACTATTAACAGTTTTAGCAGTATGCCCTTTTCCCATGACTAAATAAGGAACTGGTTATGACGAAACGTAATTTCATTTTCCTTGCTCTTGTGTATTATGTGATGCTTTTCAAAGCATTGAATCCTTACAAAAGTCCTGTAAGAACAGAGGCAACTGGAATTATTTCTTTTCCTTACAGCATTCATCAAGTTATATTCAATTGTTTATGATACAAGATCTGCCCAATAAATGGGGTAATTCTAGTCAGTTTGAAAACCTCTTAAAGAAAACTAGTAGAGTCAAAATGAGAATAACTGGAGATGGGATGTAGCTCAATGGCAAAATGGTTTCCTAGCAAGTACAACATCCTCGGTTCGATTCCCAGTATCAAAAAAGAAAAGACAAAAAAAATACAGCATGTGTGTGTGCATTTGTGTATCCCAAACAAAATGAGAATAACTGTTCATAGCAGAATCAAGTAGTAGCTTGCAGGGTTTTTTTTTTCCCTGTTGGTCATGGGGATTGAACTCAGGGTTTGGGCACTGTCCCTGACCTCTTCAGCTCAAGGCTACCACCTTACCCTGAGCCACAAATCCACTCCGGTTTTCTAGTGATTAGTTGGAGATAAGAGTTTCATGTTTCTTTAGTGCCCGGGCTGACTTTGAACCATGATCTTCAGATCTCAGCCTCCTGAGTAGCTAGGATTACAGGTGTGAGTACCGCACCTGGCAAGCTGCAGATTTTAATGGCCAAGCATCTCATATCATCTTACAAAATAGTGGTCCTGGATTATATGATGAAGAAGCCAATATATGAATGCTATTTAAAAATAATACATTTCTCAAATGACTTCTGTGTAGAATTATAGTCTAATCATCACTAATAAATTTAGTTTTCAGATTAATCTTCTATGCATTTGTTTTCTCAGTTTATCTTCAATGTGAACTGTGTATTCTAAACATCCCCATGTTATAAGCCCAAAGCTAAGTATCCAAGATGTTATTGAGTTTGCCTTACGCTGTGCAGCTAGTAAGGTGTAGCGCCACAATTTGGTGCCTCTTGATCTTTTTGTTATGCCACTTTTTGTTCATGCACTTGCAACTAAGTTATTCTCTGTGTTGACCTGGCTTTTTTTTTAATTAAAAGATTTTATTAACATTGATTTTTTTTACATCATATTTCAAATGCCATGTTTAACAAACGAGTATTCAAGAAGGGAATCTCTATATACAATCACTGGCGCACAAATTTTAGAACAAAATTAAAATTAAGCTGAGAGTCTATGTCATAGATACATAGCAATCTATATAACATTATGTCTATAGAGTACACATCCCATCATAGCTTTCTATGCCTATGTAGTTATATTTATATCTCCAGACCATGTCAATAACACTGGGTACCCAAATATTGAATCATTGCTCTTGTGCTGTTTGGATCTAATATCCACATATGAAGGAGACCATGTGCCTTTTGTTCTTTTGGTCTTGACTTGTCTCACTCAACATGATGCACTCTACTTTCATCCACTTCCCAGCGAATGCTACTATTTTATCTTGTCTGGTGGCTATGTAGAATTTCATTGTGTATATGTACCATATTTTTTGTATCCATTCATGTGGAGTGGGGCATCTGAGTTGCTTTCATCACTTGGCAATTGTGAATAGTGCAGCAATGAACATGGCTGTACAGGTGTCCTTATCATATCCTGGCTTTTGGCAGCTAGTTTTCAACATGAAACATTTGCTTTGTTTGCCAGAGGTGGTCCAGACATATGTATCTGGCACTTCCATCACTCAGTTAAGGATCTGGCGGTGTCATATTTAGAGCACTGTCTGTCACAGGACAATGAAGCACTGCTGAAGTACAGGGCCACAGAACAGGGCAATGATCTGGGGAACCAGAGGTAGAAGATGCAATGGGAGACTGACTAAGCCAAATAGAGAAATGTTCCGATGTGTACTACCCCTACACTGAGGACCCTCTTTCTGTCAATTTAACTTTGTGATTTCTCTTCAACTTTATTCTTTAAAACATACACACACACACGCACACGCACACGCACACGCACACACACATTTTAAACCAGGGGCCCAAGATTCACGCCCGTAATCCTAGCTACTCATGAGGCTGAGATCTGAGGATCGTGGTTCAAAGCCAGCAGGGACACAAAAGTCTGTGAGATTGTTATCTCCAACTAACCACAAGAAAACTGGAAATGATGCTGTGGCTCAAGTGGTAGAGTGCTAGCCTTGAGCTGAATAGTTTAGGGACAGAGCCTAGGCCCTGAGTTCAAGCTCCACGACCCCCCCTCCAAGAAATCTTTAGTTTGGAAAGATGGCAAAACTGAGTTCTGAGAACAAACACTAACTCTTTTTCTTTTTTTCCAGTCCTGGGCTTGAGCTCAGGGCCTGAGCACTCTCCTTGGGTTTTCTCAAGGCTAGAGCTCTACCACTTGAGCCTCAGCACCACTTCCAGCTTTTTCTCTATGTATGTGGTACCGAGGAATTGAACCCGGGTGTTCATGCATGCTAGGCAAGCACTTTAACCACTAGGCCAAACTCCCGGCCCCAAACACTAACTCTTTTAAGCACATACTCTAGAAAGTTTTCATTGGGATTTAGAATTTAACTATTAGAACATCAATAGATTCTCTCAGTTAAAAACAATGAGAACTTTGAGCCTCCCAGAGGCTCAAATCTTTTATTACAAAGGAAAACCACCACTTCAAAGTACTTGTAGGGGAGCTGAGTAAGATGATAAGCAGGAAACAGTATAGTAGCTAGCATACAAGTGATAAGTAATAGGTTGTGAGTATTGTTAACTATGAACACTTGTCCTTGTCAGTTTCCTGAAATAAACTAAACAGGCACTTGAAGGAATTTGATACATTCGTATATTTAAAATTGACACAATAGAAGAGAAGGCAGTGGTTATAAGTACATTTCACACTTATACTTTTAGCATTCTATTTCATTAGTTAAATTTTAGTTCTTTCTAGCCAGTTCAGTTAATGAAATAAATCTGTGTTCTACATCTAAACATGGCTGCCTGGATATTTGTCATGGGCTAGCAACATAGTCAGAAATAGAGGGAATCCTTTTTTTTTTGCCAGTCCCAGGACTTGAACTCAGAGCGTAAGCACTGTCCTTGGGCTTCTGCAAAGCTAGAGCCCTACTACTTTAGCCACAGCACTACTTCAGGCCTTTACTGTGTATGTGGTACTGAGGAATCAAACCTAGGTCTTTGTACATGCTAGGCAAGCACTCTACCACTTGGCCTTGCCACAGGAAATTCAGGTAGCTATTAACACAAGTTATAAAAGTATGGTAGATGTCTCATAATTTGTCCCCAGGATGCATTATACAGGAAGCTATTCAGGAACAGGTCACTGTAGGTGGACTTTTCAGATATTAGAAAACTAATTTCAAATAATAATTTAAAGATAGTAACAAAGGGAGGGTATCAATATTCATACATGCATAATTCAGTAATTTCTCTAAATTCATTCAAGAGGAAAAGCCAAATGCTGATAAAAATGACTTGGCTACTTTTCACCTTTTCTTTCTTAGATTGTACTAGAAATTACAGTATTAGATACTTGTTTAATTAGAAACTTGGTTTGTTCTTTCCTGCTAAAAGCTTATCTGGGCTGCTTTCTACATTCAATAGGAAACAGAACTAAACTGTACAGAAGCATTTAAAACAAGTTGGCTGAAACATTTTCCTTGGAATAAAATAGCCATGAATATATTCTCTTTCAGTTACTTTCACCCAAAAGGAAGAAAACACTCATTTCCTGTAATTTTCTTAAGCTTTTCAGATTTAAGAAATTACATTTGGAAAAATCAGGAAAACAACTCGTTCTGGTTATGCACCTCCCCATTTCAGGTCTTGTATCATGGGAACCACTTTAATAGTGTATCCTATAAATGCCTTGTCATCATTAAAAATAAAAACTGTTCTCTAGTTCCTAAGATAGGCTTAATTCCACTCTCAACGGATTTCAATTCATTTCACTTCTAATTTTTTTTTAATATCTGGTCTACCATGCTTTATCTGGGGTTTGATAATGTGCAAAGACTAACACCTAATGATTCCTTGGTGCCTAAGTCTTTGTTATGCTGCATCTTACTTCATTTGGCAGTTTGCACTGCCTTGAGAAAGCATGGTTTCTTCAAAATTTTTCTTGGCTATAGCCATTCTGTGTTTTTGATGACTATAATGGAAGTGCCTCAGTTTAAGCTCTACCAGGTCTGCTTCAAATAATGTTTACTGCCCACCTACCTAATTTGAAGGTCTCATGTATTAGTCACTATCATCTTTTTTTTTTAAATTTATTTATTTATTTATTTTTGCCAGTCCTGGGCTTAAGCTCAGGGCCTGAGCACTGTCCTTGGACTTTCTCAAGGCTAGAGCTCTACCACTTGAGCCTCAGCACCACTTCCGGCTTTTTTCTATGTATGTGGTACTGAGGAATCGAACCCGGATCTTCATGCATGCTAGGCAAGCACTTTAACCACTAGGCCAAACTCCCGGCCCAGTCACTATCATCTTGAAGCTACACACTGTGGCAGACAAACCACATTCTAACTTTGACTTCCCCTGCCTTATGTCACTTCACGTCTCAGTCATTCTTCTGAAGTAGAAAAAAAATACACACCCCGTCCAAACTACAATGCTGTCATATGGTAAGTGTTCAATAAACACCTTCAATATTGAATAAAGTGTTGAATCAATCAGTCTCTGTTATTAAGTTCAAAAAATTTTAGAGGGAGCTGGTGTACAGCTCTGAGGTAGTACATGTACTTAGCATGCATAAAGCCCTGGGTTAATTCTCTAACACTTAAGAGAAAAACAAAGATGGAAAGTGGAGACAGCAGATTAAAAAATTAAGGCTCTCATCTGAGAATGTCCTTTATTCAGGATAGCAGCTTTTAAACATCCTTTTTCTTAAAAGATGAATTTTCATTGAGCACAAATAAGACAGACAAAAAGATTAAATACTCTAGGGATATTATTGAATAAGGTCTGGTACCTCACCCATTAAGTGTATCTTCAAATACTTTATTTTCTTGGAGACAGTGTTTGTCTCTGGAGCCCCAGGTGGCCTTGAACTCACAATCTACCTGCTTCCATATTCCAAATGCTGGGATCACAGGAGTATTCCACCACACCCAGTTACAAATACTTTTTAATGCCAGTAAAAATAATATCGTGATTGTAAATAGAGATTCCCTTCTCGAACACTCGCTTGTCATTTAAAATATGGTGTAAAAATCAACATTAATAAATTCTTAAAAAAATAATATCCTGATATGTATCAAGAATATAAGGATCAGGGGCCGGGAGTTAGGCCTAGTGGCCTAGCAAGCACGAAGAACCAGGTTCAATTCCTTAGTACCACATACATAAGAAAAGCTGGAAGTGGTGGTATGGCTCAAGTGGTAGAGTACTAGCCTTGAGGAAAGCCCAAAGACAATACTCAGGCCCTGAGTTCAGTTCCCACACATGAGAAAGGCAAATAGATAAATTATCTGCTGAAGATAAGGGTTTGAATTTGTTGATAATATGAAATGGTGTATAATTACACCATAACATAAAATATGAAAGAAAACATCTTTATTGGAATACCAATTGCCTTTAGGGCTAACAGAGGTGGCCCGGCCTTCAGTAAACGCTGCTGGAGGCAGTTTGAGCCTTTAGTCATCTGCAGTCCTGTAGGAGGTCCCACCCACTAATGACTCCACTGTAATCTATTTCATCTTGCTCAGATACACTGTTTAACATTTGTGAATGTAAAATAACCTTAACCAGTAATTTCAAACCAGGAGAACAAAAGGAACTTGATTGAAACTAATTTACATTTTCAATTATTATTACAAAAATTTAGAAATCGTGATCTTTTCTTTAAAGTCTGTTTGTTTTTAAATGATTACACTTCATCAACAGGAAGAGATGTTTGAAAGGGGTTCCAGAACTCTGGCTACAATGAGGTAAAATAAGCAAGTCAGAATGGAGATGCTCTCAGTTCTTATGATGCTATCTATGCTCTGTTCAGTAATTAAAAGAGAAGAATGTAACTGTAGGGAAATACAATCTATACTGCACATACAACTGTAGAGATTCCTCAACACCACAGCTGTCAAAAGCTATACCGTATTGATTTGATTTTTCCATTCTAAGTAATGCCATGTTTTAAAGTCTTTAATCTTAATTGTGTGTTTAGAACTTTTGTGAGTGCACAGAAACTGATCTATTCCCTCTCTATTTCCTTTCTACCCCCACCCCTCTAACAATGTTTTGTGTCTTAAAAGAGACTTTTTAGCAGCTGGACACTTTTTTTGCTGTGAATTTATGGACAAAAAGCTTAGCAGGGCACCCAATTACATATCTATTTAGGTGTGCCTTGTTTAACGTGGAACTTTAGGATTTGTGATGACCTTGATGATAGATATTGAATCCATCAAATTAATTTGTGCAAAATGAATACATTGGCTTCATGTCTCCAAATGTACCCACGTATTAGAACAGATTTACCTACAAAGCAGAGTTTCAGGTTTCTCTCAACGGCCACAAAAGTTGAATTAGACAAATCTTACATTAAAATTATTGCACCAGGGCCAGGAGTTTGGCCTAGTGGTAGAGTGTTTGCCTAGCATGCACGAAGACCCAGATTTGATTCCTCGGTACCACATACATAGGGGAAAAAAAAGCCAAAAGTGGTGCTGAGGCTAAAGTGGTAGAACTCTAGCCTTCAGGAAGCTCAAGGACAGTGCTTAGGCTCTGAGTTCAAGCACAGGACTGGCAAAAATAAATAAATAAATACATACACACACACACACACACACATACATACATACATACAATAAAATAAAATTATTGCACCATAGAATTCACTGGACAGAAGGTATAGTTCTAAGATTTTTTTAAACATATGCAACACCCAGTACAACCAGCCTATAGAACAGCCCTCCCCGCCCAAACTTCCTCATGCTACCTCTGTAGTTACACTGTTTTGTAACTTATGGCAGCCAATGCTCTGTTTTCTATCATTATAGTTCTACATTTTCAAGAGCAGCAGCATTAACGTGGCATTCACACAAGTTATTGGATATATTAATTGTTAATTCTTTTATATTGCTGAACAACACTACAGTAAGAAAGTACCAGGTTGCTTATTCATTCAGTCACTGAAGAGTATTTAACTTGAATATTATGAATTCAGGTACTGTAAAGAAAATCATGTGTAGGTTTTCATATGAACCCAAGTGTATATTTCTTTTGGGTCATATGGTTAGTGCATATTACTTTTTATAAGCAACTACTTCTCTTTTCCAGCTAGCAGTATTGATCAACATTCTCACAAGTAAAATGTGAGAATTCTGGCTTATCTATATCCTCAATAGAATTTGATATCATCTGTATTTTGCATTTGCCTCATTCTGATAGGGATGGAGTGGTATCTTGTCACAGTTTTAATTTGCATCCATCATTGTTAATCATGTTAAACATCTTTTCATAAGCATGTTAACCTATATATCTATTATAATATTTTCTCCTACTATATGGCTGGTCATTTTCTCCTCTTAAGAAGTCTTACAAGCCGGGCACTGGTGGCTCATGGCTGCAATTCGAGCTACTCAGGAGGCTGAGATCTGAGGATCGTGTTTCAAAGACAGCCCCTGTACGAAAATCTGTGAGACTCTTATCTCCAGAAAACCAGAAGTGGTGCTGTGGGTCAATGTGGTAGAGCACTAGCCTTGAACTGAAGAGCTCAGGGACAATGCCCAGGCTGAGTTCAAGCCCCACGATCGACCAAAAAAAAAGAAAGTCTTACAATCTTAATAAAGTTCAGGTCATCAATTTTCTTTTATAGATCATGGCTTCAGAAAGATGTCCTAAGAGCTATTTGTCTAACCATAGGTCATCATGATGTTCTTATATATCACTTCTTTAAGTTTTAATCTGACATTTAGGCCTAAATAAATTACGATTTATTTTCCAAAATCCTCCCCCCCCCCTTTTTGCCAGTCCTGGGGTTTTGAACTCGGCCTGGGCACTGTTCTTGGACTTTCTCAAGGCTAGCACTCTACCACTTGAGCCTCAGCACCACTTCTGGTTTTTTGCTATGTATGTGGGGTACCGAGGAATCAAACCCAGGTCTTCATGCATGCTGGGCAAGCACTCTACCACTAGGCCAAACTCCCGGCCCTTAAAGTGAGTTTTTTAAAGGCAGCTTATATACTTCCATCATTCAAAAAATCCATTCTGAAAATGTTTCTTAATTGATTTACAAACATTTAAATCATTTACATTTAGTGGTCATTGATATATTTAGATTGGATGTACCATTTTATGATTTGTTTTGTTTGTTTCTTCTATATTTCTTTCTTCTTTCTTTCCTTCAATTATGTAGTTTTTGGGTATCAATGTACCCATTTGGGGCTGGAAGTATGGCTGAAGTGGTAGAGTGCTTGTCTAGCAAGTACTAGTTGTCTAGCAAACACTAGGCCATTCAAACCCAAACATAGCCAAAAAAGAAAGAAAGAAAAAACACAATGTATTCATTTGGCTCTTCTTTATATCTCCTATTTCTTTGCTGAGGCATTCTATTTTTTCCATTAATTTTGCCATTACTTGTTCAAACACTTGAATAATAGCTACAGTTTGACATATAATTCAAACACTGGTATTAGCATTGACACTTTTGACTTGTGTTGATTGTCTGAGTTTCTGGTTCTTTTAACATCAAATAATTTTGGATCATATCCTGGACATTGTGAATAATATGAGTTAGATAGGTGTTGATTAAATCTTATGAAGATTGTTGGTATCTTTTCTTTTCTTTGTACTGCTAGGGATTGAACACAGGACCTTAACTTTTTCTAAGCATATGCTTAGCCACTGAGCTACAACCCAGTTTGTTACTGCCTCATGAGTTCCAAAGCTCCACCAGTGTCAGTTCAGTCATCAAGATGTTTGCAGTAAGACTGGGGTGAGGACCATGAACTTAGTATGCAGAAGGCTCTGTATTCAATCCCGGTGCTAGTACAATACTATTTCAATTTGTTGCACATACATGCAGTACTTAATAGTCAACATAGTGGTGGTCTTTATTTCAGTTCTCAAGTCTTTGATATGCCAGTTAGAAGTACAGCTTTTCTCTCCAGGAGAAAAGCCCAGGATTTCATAAACAACGATTTAGGGGGTTACTTTCCATGAGGTCTTCTATGTGATCTTCTAGATACCTTCAGATTTCTTATAGCTAGCTATTGTTTTTAGTCCTCTGGTTTTTATTTACTCAGTTCTGTCATGTACTTCTGTAACTGTGCTCCAGTTAGGACCAGCAGATAGGAGGGGGGCATACCTTGGAGTTTTGGCTCTTACTGATTCCCCATGTAGCTTTGTTTCCACTACAAGATTGCTTGGGCGAACTGAGACAGTAGAAGATTAAGAAAAAGAAGTGTTAAATCATGGGGAGTTTTCTACATTGCCCCTGGATGTTAAGAGCTACCTTTGCTAGCTACTACTTGATCTGGAATGGTGTAGCCCGATGGTCAAACTTGATTTTAGGCTGTTTCATTCAGGGAGGAAATGGAAAACACACTGATGGTTTTATAATACTTGAAATCTGATATTCATTTCTAATTTTTTTGCTATTATTTACTTGTCAGAGTCTTCATGTTACTACTGTGCCTGTGTGTGTGTGTGTGTGTGTGTGTGTGTGTATGTGTGTTTACAGTTGCTTTTCATTGGAAAGTCACAGTGAAATAATCTTTCTCCATCACCCAGAACTGAAAAGCTACAATCCATGTTCCCAACTTTATTTAAGACTTGGATCAAATTTTATTATCTTCCGCTAAGGGTGTGGCCCCTATGCTTTCTGGCCAGCAGAAGGCTCCAAACTCATTAGCACAAAACAAAAATAAAAACCAAAAGCCTATCATAATAACTTTATTATAATAATAACTATATTCTCATAATAACTATATTCTGTAAAATATGGTGACTTTTAAGAATTTTCAGTGCGCTTCAAATGTCCATACTTAGTCTCTTAGATCAAAGCAGAGCCCATGGCTTCAAAACCATTTTTGTTCCTACAACCTAGACCAATATCCTGGAGGTAGAAAATATTTCATAAGTTTAATCATCTAGTTGATGAGAATCCAATCAATCTTTCTAAAAATAAAAGTACCCTGGTATATTATGATGATTAGAGAATAACACAGGAAAAATAGGACGCTAGTGAATGGATCACGACACAATAACATTTTGCTATAGTATTTGTTTTGAAAAGGAGAATTTATTCCAATGACTCAAGGAAGAATTTGAACATAAGTTACTTACAAGTTTGATTATATGATTTTGTCTGTAAGAAATATTAGATATACGTAGGAAACTGAACTCAGCTGAGCCAAGACACATAAGCTACATTGAACACTTATACACATCAAACAGCAATTTCATCAATGCATGTATTACGAGCTATATTCACATCTGGTGTTTGCTACAACTTTCTTTCCTATTTCAGATAACCTTCCAACCTCTACTTCACCATGACTCACTGCTGCAGAACCCTTCTGATATATATTTTAACAAGGAAATTTCAGATCTTTTCTTCAAGGAAAAGTACCGAATTGACTATAACATTGATGAGTTTCTTACCTATTTAAAACTGGTTTTTATGTATTATTGATGAAGTGTTTTCTCTGTTTTTCCTTACCTTTGTGTGGTCATTGCTTGGTGATTTTTATTTTTTGGTGCTAGTCCTGGAGCTTGAACTCAGGGCCTGAACATTGTCCTGGAGCTGTTTTGATCAAGGCTAGTGCTCTACCATTTGAGGAACCGCTCCACTTCTGGCTTTTTGGTGATTATGTGGAGGTAAGAATCTTATGAACTTTCTTGCCAGATCCAGCTTCTCACTGAGCTCTTTAGATTTCAGCCTCCTGAGATCTTACGTGCACAAGCCACAGGCACCTGGCCTGGCTGGTGATTTTTTTTGGTGGGTCATGGGGCTCGAACTCTGGGCTTGGGAGCTGTTCCTGAGCTCTTCAGCTCAAGGCTGTATGGATCTGCCATCTGAGCCACAAGCGCCACTTCTAGTTGTTAATTGGAGATAAGAGTCTCACGGACTTTCATGCCCTGGCTAGATTTGAACTGCAATCTTCAGATTTCAGCCTCCTGAGTAGCTAGGATTACAAGCATGAGCCAGCAGCACCCAGCTGTTGGTCATTTTTTTTTAAAGAATGCTTGTTACATGACAAGGGAACTGAATGCAAATGAGGAAAGACCAATGGAAAGACAAGACACAAAGACAAAAACAAGAACATAATATGAGACATACTACCAACACTATCTTAATTTCTTGGATCTACAGCTACCCTAAATGAAGAGTATAGCTTGGCACCACTCAATATCTAGATATTTAATTTCAACCTTATGTTTCAAAGTAGAAATGATACAGCTTCTAAGGCTAGTTTTCCTAACACCAAGAACATGTACTAAATATTCCACACAGCAAGATAATAGAAGGTCCTGAATCCTCTAGCTTCTAAGCAAAAGTACAGAGATCTTTGGACCTCTTCCTCACATACTTCTATCTTTATTGACTACATTCTATCACAGTTTATATATCTCACTTTTTGTATGTCATTTTCTTTCATCGTCCCCAACTACTTATGTACATGTTTATATTAAAAATTAGCACAGCAGTTGTTAATTACTTTCTACCACTCCTTTAAAACACACCTGCAGATGGATGAACACATGCAAGACAAAGGCTCATTCCAGCTGTGAGTCCTATGACTCTCAAAGAACTCCTATATGTGTGTAGGAGTGGAGTAGATAAGGGGGACTGTGAGCTAGAAGTCAAATATAGCTTTTCACCCCCCCAAAAGACTGTGAAAAGTAAGGATACTATTATATTGTATAGGGATTGAAAATTTTACATGCCTGTTATATAACAAACAGCCAGCTGCTATGTTCAATTCACAATCACTAGACTGCAGGAAGGATTTTCCACTCCTTTCTTTCCATATAAAAATG